>NW_025804782.1:0-186743 GCF_021234035.1 Daphnia pulicaria
GACGCCTTAGCCCACTCGCCCATCTCGGCCAATTCTCTTATTTCTCTTATGACGGAAAAATGATGAGAAAAGACGTTTTAGGATGTTGAGAGGTCAAAATTCAAAAAATCCGAAAAAATGATGAGAAAAAGACGTTTCAGAAGGTCAAAGGTCAAAAAATCAAAAAAAAATGATGAGAAAAGACGTTTCAGGAGGTCAAAGGTCAAAAAATCAAAAAAAATGATGAGAAAAAACGTTTCAGAAGGTCAAAGGTCAAAGTTCAAAAAATAAAAAAAAATTATGAGAAAAGACGTTTCAGGAGGTCAAATATCAAAAAATCCGAAAAAATGATGAGAAAAGACTTTCAGGAGGTGGAGAGGTCCAAAATCAAAAAATCCGAAAAAATGATGAGAAAAGACGTTTCAGAAGGTCAAAGGTCAAAAATCAAAAAAAATTGATGAGAAAAGACGTTTCAAGAGGTCAAAGGTCAAAAAATCAAAAAAAATGATGAGAAAAGACGTTTCAGGTGGTCAAAGGTCAAAGTTCAAAAAATTAAAAAAAATTATGATAAAAGACGTTTCAGGAGGTCAAATATCAAAAAATCCGAAAAAATGATGAGAAAAGACTTTCAGGAGGTGGAGAGGTCCAAAATGAAAAAATCCGAAAAAATGATGAGAAAAGACGTTTCAGAAGGTCAAAGGTCAAAGTTCAAAAAATAAAAAAAAATGATGAGAAAAGACGTTTCAGGAGGTCAAAGGTCAAAGTTCAAAAAATCCATTTCTTGTTGAATGCTTTGAAAAATGAAGAAAATAAAGGAAATAATGCAATTTTTTGAATGTTTCTTGTTAAATGCGATGAAAAATGAAGAAAATGCAAGGAAATCGTCGTCATCGTCATCATCGCAAAAAATGATGCGATGCGACTCAGTTGAAAAATTTTGTTTTTTATCGACGCCTTAGCCCACTCGCCCATCTCGGCCCATTCTCTTATTTCGGATTCGAAACGACATCACAACTCTCTATTGAAAATTTTTTTTTGTGATCGACGCCTTAGCCCACTCGCCCATCTCGGCCAATTCTCTTATTTCTCTTATGACGGAAAAATCAAAAATCAAAAAATCCGAAAAAATGATGAGAAAAGACGTTTCAGAAGGTCAAAGATCAAAAAATAAAAAAAAATGATGAGAAAAGACGTTTCAGGAGGTCAAAGGTCAAAAAATCAAAAAAAATGATGAGAAAAGACGTTTCAGGTGGTCAAAGGTCAAAGTTCAAAAAATAAAAAAAAAAATGATGAGAAAAGTCGTTTCAGGAGGTCAAATATCAAAAAATCCGAAAAAAATGATGAGAAAAGACGTTTCAGAAGGTCAAAGGTCAAAGTTCAAAATATAAAAATAAATGATGAGAAAAGACGTTTCAGAAGGTCAAAGGTCAAAGTTCAAAAAATACAAAAAAAATGATGAGAAAAGACGTTTCAGGAGGTCAAATATCAAAAAATCCGAAAAAATGATAAGAAAAGACTTTCAGGAGGTGGAGAGGTCCAAAATAAAAAAATCCGAAAACATGATGAGAAAAGACGTTTCAGAAGGTCAAAGGTCAAAAAATCAAAAAAAATGATGAGAAAAGACGTTTCAGGTGGTCAAAGGTCAAAGTTCAAAAAATAAAAAAAAATTATGAGAAAAGACGTTTCAGGAGGTCAAATATCAAAAAATCCGAAAAAATGATGAGAAAAGACTTTCAGGAGGTGGAGAGGTCCAAAATAAAAAAATCCGAAAAAATGATGAGAAAAGACTTTCAGGAGGTGGAGAGGTCCAAAATAAAAAAAATCCGAAAAAATGATGAGAAAATACGTTTCAGAAGGTCAAATATCAAAAAATAAAAAAAAAATGATGATAAAAGACGTTTCAGGAGGTCAAATATCAAAAAATCCGAAAAAATGATGAGAAAAGACTTTCAGGAGGTGGAGAGGTCCAAATCAAAAAATCCGAAAAAATGATGAGAAAAGACGTTTCAGAAGGTCAAAGGTCAAAAAATCAAAAAAAATGATGAGAAAAGACGTTTCAAGAGGTCAAAGGTCAAAAAATCAAAAAAAATGATGAGAAAAGACGTTTCAGGTGGTCAAAGGTCAAAGTTCAAAAAATAAAAAAAAATTATGAGAAAAGACGTTTCAGGAGGTCAAAGGTCAAAGTTCAAAAAATCCATTTCTTGTTGAATGCTTTGAAAAATGAAGAAAATAAAGGAAATAATGCAATGTTTTGAATGTTTCTTGTTGAATGCGATGAAAAATGAAGAAAATGCAAGGAAATAATGCAATTTTTTAATGTTTCTTGTTGAATGCGATAAAAAATGAAGAAAATAAACTAAATAATGCAATGTTTTTAATGTTTCTTGTTGAATGCGATGAAAAATGAAGAAAATAAAGGAAATAATGATGCGCTGCGACTCAGTTGAAAAATTTTGTTTTTTATCGACGCCTTAGCCCACTCGCCCATCTCGGCCCATTCTCTTATTTCGGATTCAAAACGACATCACAACTCTCTATTGAATTTTTGTTTTTTTATCGACGCCTTAGCCCACTCGCCCATCTCGGCCCATTCTCTTATTTCGGATTCAAAACGCCATCGCAACTCTCAGTTGAAATTTTATTTTGATCGACGCCATAGCCAACTCGCCCATCTCGGGCCCATTCTCTTATTTCTCTTATGACGGAAAAATGATGAGAAAAGACGTTTCAGGAGGTCAAAGGTCAAAGTTCAAAAAATCCGAAAAAATGATGAGAAAAGACTTTCAGGAGGTGGAGAGGTCCAAAATCAAAAAATCCGAAAGAATGATGAGAAAAGACGTTTCAGAAGGTCAAAGGTCAAAAAATCAAAAAAAATGATGAGAAAAACGTTTCAGGTGGTCAAAGGTCAAAGTTCAAAAAATAAAAAAAAATTATGAGAAAAGACGTTTCAGGAGGTCAAATATCAAAAAATCCGAAAAAATGATGAGAAAAGACTTTCAGGAGGTGGAGAGGTCAAAATGAAAAAATCCGAAAAAATGATGAGAAAAGACGTTTCAGAAGGTCAAAGGTCAAAGTTCAAAAAATAAAAAAAAAATGATGAGAAAAGACGTTTCAGGAGGTCAAAGGTCAAAGTTCAAAAAATCCATTTCTTGTTGAATGCTTTGAAAAATGAAGAAAATAAAGGAAATAATGCAATTTTTTGAATGTTTCTTGTTAAATGCGATGAAAAATGAAGAAAATGCAAGGAAATCATCGTCATCGTCATCATCGCAAAAAATGATGCGATGCGACTCAGTTGAAAAATTTTGTTTTTTATCGACGCCTTAGCCCACTCGCCCATCTCGGCCAATTCTCTTATTTCTCTTATGACGGAAAAATGATGAGAAAAGACGTTTTAGGATGTTGAGAGGTCAAAATTCAAAAAAATCCGAAAAAATGATGAGAAAAAGACGTTTCAGAAGGTCAAAGGTCAAAAAATCAAAAAAAAATGATGAGAAAAGACGTTTCAGGAGGTCAAAGGTCAAAAAATCAAAAAAAATGATGAGAAAAAAACGTTTCAGAAGGTCAAAGGTCAAAGTTCAAAAAATAAAAAAAAATTATGAGAAAAGACGTTTCAGGAGGTCAAATATCAAAAAATCCGAAAAATGATGAGAAAAGACTTTCAGGAGGTGGAGAGGTCCAAAATCAAAAAATCCGAAAAAATGATGAGAAAAGACGTTTCAGAAGGTCAAAGGTCAAAAAATCAAAAAAAATTGATGAGAAAAGACGTTTCAAGAGGTCAAAGGTCAAAAAATCAAAAAAATGATGAGAAAAGACGTTTCAGGTGGTCAAAGGTCAAAGTTCAAAAAATAAAAAAAAATTATGAGAAAAGACGTTTCAGGAGGTCAAAGGTCAAAGTTCAAAAAATCCATTTCTTGTTGAATGCTTTGAAAAATGAAGAAAATAAAGGAAATAATGCAATGTTTTGAATGTTTCTTGTTGAATGCGATGAAAAATGAAGAAAATGCAAGGAAATAATGCAATTTTTTAATGTTTCTTGTTGAATGCGATAAAAAATGAAGAAAATAAACTAAATAATGCAATGTTTTTAATGTTTCTTGTTGAATGCGATGAAAAATGAAGAAAATAAAGGAAATAATGATGCGCTGCGACTCAGTTGAAAAATTTTGTTTTTTATCGACGCCTTAGCCCACTCGCCCATCTCGGCCCATTCTCTTATTTCGGATTCAAAACGACATCACAACTCTCTATTGAATTTTTGTTTTTTTATCGACGCCTTAGCCCACTCGCCCATCTCGGCCCATTCTCTTATTTCGGATTCAAAACGCCATCGCAACTCTCAGTTGAAATTTTATTTTGATCGACGCCATAGCCAACTCGCCCATCTCGGCCCATTCTCTTATTTCTCTTATGACGGAAAAATGATGAGAAAAGACGTTTCAGGAGGTCAAAGGTCAAAGTTCAAAAAATCCGAAAAAATGATGAGAAAAGACTTTCAGGAGGTGGAGAGGTCCAAAATCAAAAAATCCGAAAGAATGATGAGAAAAGACGTTTCAGAAGGTCAAAGGTCAAAAAATCAAAAAAAATGATGAGAAAAAACGTTTCAGGTGGTCAAAGGTCAAAGTTCAAAAAATAAAAAAAAATTATGAGAAAAGACGTTTCAGGAGGTCAAATATCAAAAAATCCGAAAAAATGATGAGAAAAGACTTTCAGGAGGTGGAGAGGTCCAAAATGAAAAAATCCGAAAAAATGATGAGAAAAGACGTTTCAGAAGGTCAAAGGTCAAAGTTCAAAAAATAAAAAAAAAATGATGAGAAAAGACGTTTCAGGAGGTCAAAGGTCAAAGTTCAAAAAATCCATTTCTTGTTGAATGCTTTGAAAAATGAAGAAAATAAAGGAAATAATGCAATTTTTTGAATGTTTCTTGTTAAATGCGATGAAAAATGAAGAAAATGCAAGGAAATCATCGTCATCGTCATCATCGCAAAAAATGATGCGATGCGACTCAGTTGAAAAATTTTGTTTTTTATCGACGCCTTAGCCCACTCGCCCATCTCGGCCAATTCTCTTATTTCTCTTATGACGGAAAAATGATGAGAAAAGACGTTTTAGGATGTTGAGAGGTCAAAATTCAAAAAATCCGAAAAAATGATGAGAAAGACGTTTCAGAAGGTCAAAGGTCAAAAAATCAAAAAAAAATGATGAGAAAAGACGTTTCAGGAGGTCAAAGGTCAAAAAATCAAAAAAAATGATGAGAAAAAACGTTTCAGAAGGTCAAAGGTCAAAGTTCAAAAAATAAAAAAAAATTATGAGAAAAGACGTTTCAGGAGGTCAAATATCAAAAAATCCGAAAAAATGATGAGAAAAGACTTTCAGGAGGTGGAGAGGTCCAAAATCAAAAAATCCGAAAAAATGATGAGAAAAGACGTTTCAGAAGGTCAAAGGTCAAAAAATCAAAAAAAATTGATGAGAAAAGACGTTTCAAGAGGTCAAAGGTCAAAAAATCAAAAAAAATGATGAGAAAAGACGTTTCAGGTGGTCAAAGGTCAAAGTTCAAAAAATAAAAAAAAATTATGAGAAAAGACGTTTCAGGAGGTCAAATATCAAAAAATCCGAAAAAATGATGAGAAAAGACTTTCAGGAGGTGGAGAGGTCCAAAATGAAAAAATCCGAAAAAATGATGAGAAAAGACGTTTCAGAAGGTCAAAGGTCAAAGTTCAAAAAATAAAAAAAAAATGATGAGAAAAGACGTTTCAGGAGGTCAAAGGTCAAAGTTCAAAAAATCCATTTCTTGTTGAATGCTTTGAAAAATGAAGAAAATAAAGGAAATAATGCAATTTTTTGAATGTTTCTTGTTAAATGCGATGAAAAATGAAGAAAATGCAAGGAAATCGTCGTCATCGTCATCATCGCAAAAAATGATGCGATGCGACTCAGTTGAAAAATTTTGTTTTTTATCGACGCCTTAGCCCACTCGCCCATCTCGGCCCATTCTCTTATTTCGGATTCGAAACGACATCACAACTCTCTATTGAAAATTTTTTTTTGTGATCGACGCCTTAGCCCACTCGCCCATCTCGGCCAATTCTCTTATTTCTCTTATGACGGAAAAATCAAAAATCAAAAAATCCGAAAAAATGATGAGAAAAGACGTTTCAGAAGGTCAAAGATCAAAAAATAAAAAAAAATGATGAGAAAAGACGTTTCAGGAGGTCAAAGGTCAAAAAATCAAAAAAAATGATGAGAAAAGACGTTTCAGGTGGTCAAAGGTCAAAGTTCAAAAAATAAAAAAAAAAATGATGAGAAAAGTCGTTTCAGGAGGTCAAATATCAAAAAATCCGAAAAAATGATGAGAAAAGACGTTTCAGAAGGTCAAAGGTCAAAGTTCAAAATATAAAAATAAATGATGAGAAAAGACGTTTCAGAAGGTCAAAGGTCAAAGTTCAAAAAATACAAAAAAAATGATGAGAAAAGACGTTTCAGGAGGTCAAATATCAAAAAATCCGAAAAAATGATAAGAAAAGACTTTCAGGAGGTGGAGAGGTCCAAAATAAAAAAATCCGAAAACATGATGAGAAAAGACGTTTCAGAAGGTCAAAGGTCAAAAAATCAAAAAAAATGATGAGAAAAGACGTTTCAGGTGGTCAAAGGTCAAAGTTCAAAAAATAAAAAAAAATTATGAGAAAAGACGTTTCAGGAGGTCAAATATCAAAAAATCCGAAAAAATGATGAGAAAAGACTTTCAGGAGGTGGAGAGGTCCAAAATAAAAAAATCCGAAAAAATGATGAGAAAAGACTTTCAGGAGGTGGAGAGGTCCAAAATAAAAAAAAATCCGAAAAAATGATGAGAAAATACGTTTCAGAAGGTCAAATATCAAAAAATAAAAAAAAAATGATGATAAAAGACGTTTCAGGAGGTCAAATATCAAAAAATCCGAAAAAATGATGAGAAAAGACTTTCAGGAGGTGGAGAGGTCCAAAATCAAAAAATCCGAAAAAATGATGAGAAAAGACGTTTCAGAAGGTCAAAGGTCAAAAAATCAAAAAAAATGATGAGAAAAGACGTTTCAAGAGGTCAAAGGTCAAAAAATCAAAAAAAATGATGAGAAAAGACGTTTCAGGTGGTCAAAGGTCAAAGTTCAAAAAATAAAAAAAAATTATGAGAAAAGACGTTTCAGGAGGTCAAAGGTCAAAGTTCAAAAAATCCATTTCTTGTTGAATGCTTTGAAAAATGAAGAAAATAAAGGAAATAATGCAATGTTTTGAATGTTTCTTGTTGAATGCGATGAAAAATGAAGAAAATGCAAGGAAATAATGCAATTTTTTAATGTTTCTTGTTGAATGCGATAAAAAATGAAGAAAATAAACTAAATAATGCAATGTTTTTAATGTTTCTTGTTGAATGCGATGAAAAATGAAGAAAATAAAGGAAATAATGATGCGCTGCGACTCAGTTGAAAAATTTTGTTTTTTATCGACGCCTTAGCCCACTCGCCCATCTCGGCCCATTCTCTTATTTCGGATTCAAAACGACATCACAACTCTCTATTGAATTTTTGTTTTTTTATCGACGCCTTAGCCCACTCGCCCATCTCGGCCCATTCTCTTATTTCGGATTCAAAACGCCATCGCAACTCTCAGTTGAAATTTTATTTTGATCGACGCCATAGCCAACTCGCCCATCTCGGCCCATTCTCTTATTTCTCTTATGACGGAAAAATGATGAGAAAAGACGTTTCAGGAGGTCAAAGGTCAAAGTTCAAAAAATCCGAAAAAATGATGAGAAAAGACTTTCAGGAGGTGGAGAGGTCCAAAATCAAAAAATCCGAAAGAATGATGAGAAAAGACGTTTCAGAAGGTCAAAGGTCAAAAAATCAAAAAAAATGATGAGAAAAAACGTTTCAGGTGGTCAAAGGTCAAAGTTCAAAAAATAAAAAAAAATTATGAGAAAAGACGTTTCAGGAGGTCAAATATCAAAAAATCCGAAAAAATGATGAGAAAAGACTTTCAGGAGGTGGAGAGGTCCAAAATGAAAAAATCCGAAAAAATGATGAGAAAAGACGTTTCAGAAGGTCAAAGGTCAAAGTTCAAAAAATAAAAAAAAAATGATGAGAAAAGACGTTTCAGGAGGTCAAAGGTCAAAGTTCAAAAAATCCATTTCTTGTTGAATGCTTTGAAAAATGAAGAAAATAAAGGAAATAATGCAATTTTTTGAATGTTTCTTGTTAAATGCGATGAAAAATGAAGAAAATGCAAGGAAATCATCGTCATCGTCATCATCGCAAAAAATGATGCGATGCGACTCAGTTGAAAAATTTTGTTTTTTATCGACGCCTTAGCCCACTCGCCCATCTCGGCCAATTCTCTTATTTCTCTTATGACGGAAAAATGATGAGAAAAGACGTTTTAGGATGTTGAGAGGTCAAAATTCAAAAAATCCGAAAAAATGATGAGAAAAGACGTTTCAGAAGGTCAAAGGTCAAAAAATCAAAAAAAAATGATGAGAAAAGACGTTTCAGGAGGTCAAAGGTCAAAAAATCAAAAAAAATGATGAGAAAAAACGTTTCAGAAGGTCAAAGGTCAAAGTTCAAAAAATAAAAAAAAATTATGAGAAAAGACGTTTCAGGAGGTCAAATATCAAAAAATCCGAAAAAATGATGAGAAAAGACTTTCAGGAGGTGGAGAGGTCCAAAATCAAAAAATCCGAAAAAATGATGAGAAAAGACGTTTCAGAAGGTCAAAGGTCAAAAAATCAAAAAAAATTGATGAGAAAAGACGTTTCAAGAGGTCAAAGGTCAAAAAATCAAAAAAAATGATGAGAAAAGACGTTTCAGGTGGTCAAAGGTCAAAGTTCAAAAAATAAAAAAAAATTATGAGAAAAGACGTTTCAGGAGGTCAAAGGTCAAAGTTCAAAAAATCCATTTCTTGTTGAATGCTTTGAAAAATGAAGAAAATAAAGGAAATAATGCAATGTTTTGAATGTTTCTTGTTGAATGCGATGAAAAATGAAGAAAATGCAAGGAAATAATGCAATTTTTTAATGTTTCTTGTTGAATGCGATAAAAAATGAAGAAAATAAACTAAATAATGCAATGTTTTTAATGTTTCTTGTTGAATGCGATGAAAAATGAAGAAAATAAAGGAAATAATGATGCGCTGCGACTCAGTTGAAAAATTTTGTTTTTTATCGACGCCTTAGCCCACTCGCCCATCTCGGCCCATTCTCTTATTTCGGATTCAAAACGACATCACAACTCTCTATTGAATTTTTGTTTTTTTATCGACGCCTTAGCCCACTCGCCCATCTCGGCCCATTCTCTTATTTCGGATTCAAAACGCCATCGCAACTCTCAGTTGAAATTTTATTTTGATCGACGCCATAGCCAACTCGCCCATCTCGGCCCATTCTCTTATTTCTCTTATGACGGAAAAATGATGAGAAAAGACGTTTCAGGAGGTCAAAGGTCAAAGTTCAAAAAATCCGAAAAAATGATGAGAAAAGACTTTCAGGAGGTGGAGAGGTCCAAAATCAAAAAATCCGAAAGAATGATGAGAAAAGACGTTTCAGAAGGTCAAAGGTCAAAAAATCAAAAAAAATGATGAGAAAAAACGTTTCAGGTGGTCAAAGGTCAAAGTTCAAAAAATAAAAAAAAATTATGAGAAAAGACGTTTCAGGAGGTCAAATATCAAAAAATCCGAAAAAATGATGAGAAAAGACTTTCAGGAGGTGGAGAGGTCCAAAATGAAAAAATCCGAAAAAATGATGAGAAAAGACGTTTCAGAAGGTCAAAGGTCAAAGTTCAAAAAATAAAAAAAAAATGATGAGAAAAGACGTTTCAGGAGGTCAAAGGTCAAAGTTCAAAAAATCCATTTCTTGTTGAATGCTTTGAAAAATGAAGAAAATAAAGGAAATAATGCAATTTTTTGAATGTTTCTTGTTAAATGCGATGAAAAATGAAGAAAATGCAAGGAAATCATCGTCATCGTCATCATCGCAAAAAATGATGCGATGCGACTCAGTTGAAAAATTTTGTTTTTTATCGACGCCTTAGCCCACTCGCCCATCTCGGCCAATTCTCTTATTTCTCTTATGACGGAAAAATGATGAGAAAAGACGTTTTAGGATGTTGAGAGGTCAAAATTCAAAAAATCCGAAAAAATGATGAGAAAAGACGTTTCAGAAGGTCAAAGGTCAAAAAATCAAAAAAAAAATGATGAGAAAAGACGTTTCAGGAGGTCAAAGGTCAAAAAATCAAAAAAAATGATGAGAAAAAACGTTTCAGAAGGTCAAAGGTCAAAGTTCAAAAAATAAAAAAAAATTATGAGAAAAGACGTTTCAGGAGGTCAAATATCAAAAAATCCGAAAAAATGATGAGAAAAGACTTTCAGGAGGTGGAGAGGTCCAAAATCAAAAAATCCGAAAAAATGATGAGAAAAGACGTTTCAGAAGGTCAAAGGTCAAAAAATCAAAAAAAATTGATGAGAAAAGACGTTTCAAGAGGTCAAAGGTCAAAAAATCAAAAAAAATGATGAGAAAAGACGTTTCAGGTGGTCAAAGGTCAAAGTTCAAAAAATAAAAAAAAATTATGAGAAAAGACGTTTCAGGAGGTCAAAGGTCAAAGTTCAAAAAATCCATTTCTTGTTGAATGCTTTGAAAAATGAAGAAAATAAAGGAAATAATGCAATGTTTTGAATGTTTCTTGTTGAATGCGATGAAAAATGAAGAAAATGCAAGGAAATAATGCAATTTTTTAATGTTTCTTGTTGAATGCGATAAAAAATGAAGAAAATAAACTAAATAATGCAATGTTTTTAATGTTTCTTGTTGAATGCGATGAAAAATGAAGAAAATAAAGGAAATAATGATGCGCTGCGACTCAGTTGAAAAATTTTGTTTTTTATCGACGCCTTAGCCCACTCGCCCATCTCGGCCCATTCTCTTATTTCGGATTCAAAACGACATCACAACTCTCTATTGAATTTTTGTTTTTTTATCGACGCCTTAGCCCACTCGCCCATCTCGGCCCATTCTCTTATTTCGGATTCAAAACGCCATCGCAACTCTCAGTTGAAATTTTTTTTTGATCGACGCCATAGCCAACTCGCCCATCTCGGCCCATTCTCTTATTTCTCTTATGACGGAAAAATGATGAGAAAAGACGTTTCAGGAGGTCAAAGGTCAAAGTTCAAAAAATCCGAAAAAATAATGAGAAAAGACTTTCAGGAGGTGGAGAGGTCCAAAATCAAAAAATCCGAAAGAATGATGAGAAAAGACGTTTCAGAAGGTCAAAGGTCAAAAAATCAAAAAAAATGATGAGAAAAGACGTTTCAGGTGGTCAAAGGTCAAAGTTCAAAAAATAAAAAAAAATTATGAAAAAAGACGTTTCAGGAGGTCAAATATCAAAAAATCCGAAAAAATGATGAGAAAAGACGTTTCACGAGGTCAAAGGTCAAAGTTCAAAAAATCAAAAAAAAATGATGAGAAAAGACGTTTCAGAAGGTCAAAGGTCAAAGTTCAAAAAATCCGAAAAAATGATGAGAAAAGACGTTTCAGGAGGTTGAGAGGTCAAAATTCAGAAAACCCGAAAAAATTATGAGAAAAGACGTTTCAGGAGGTCAAAGGTCAAAGTTCAAAAAATCCATTTCTTGTTGAATGCTTTGAAAAATGAAGAAAATAAAGGAAATAATGCAATGTTTTGAATGTTTCTTGTTGAATGCGATGAAAAATGAAGAAAATGCAAGGAAATAATGCAATTTTTTAATGTTTCTTGTTGAATGCGATAAAAAATGAAGAAAATGCAAGGAAATAATGATGCGATGCGACTCAGTTGAAAAATTTTGTTTTTTATCGACGCCTTAGCCCACTCGCCCATCTCGGCCCATTCTCTTATTTCGGATTCGAAACGACATCACAACTCTCTATTGAAAATTTTTTTTTGTGATCGACGCCTTAGCCCACTCGCCCATCTCGGCCAATTCTCTTATTTCTCTTATGACGGAAAAATCAAAAATCAAAAAATCCGAAAAAATGATGAGAAAAGACGTTTCAGAAGGTCAAAGATCAAAAAATAAAAAAAAATGATGAGAAAAGACGTTTCAGGAGGTCAAAGGTCAAAAAATCAAAAAAAATGATGAGAAAAGACGTTTCAGGTGGTCAAAGGTCAAAGTTCAAAAAATAAAAAAAAATTATGAGAAAAGACGTTTCAGGAGGTCAAATATCAAAAAATCCGAAAAAATGATGAGAAAAGACTTTCAGGAGGTGGAGAGGTCCAAAATAAAAAAATCCGAAAAAATGATGAGAAAAGACTTTCAGGAGGTGGAGAGGTCCAAAATAAAAAAAATCCGAAAAAATGATGAGAAAATACGTTTCAGAAGGTCAAATATCAAAAAATAAAAAAAAAATGATGATAAAAGACGTTTCAGGAGGTCAAATATCAAAAAATCCGAAAAAATGATGAGAAAAGACTTTCAGGAGGTGGAGAGGTCCAAAATCAAAAAATCCGAAAAAATGATGAGAAAAGACGTTTCAGAAGGTCAAAGGTCAAAAAATCAAAAAAAATGATGAGAAAAGACGTTTCAAGAGGTCAAAGGTCAAAAAATCAAAAAAAATGATGAGAAAAGACGTTTCAGGTGGTCAAAGGTCAAAGTTCAAAAAATAAAAAAAAATTATGAGAAAAGACGTTTCAGGAGGTCAAAGGTCAAAGTTCAAAAAATCCATTTCTTGTTGAATGCTTTGAAAAATGAAGAAAATAAAGGAAATAATGCAATGTTTTGAATGTTTCTTGTTGAATGCGATGAAAAATGAAGAAAATGCAAGGAAATAATGCAATTTTTTAATGTTTCTTGTTGAATGCGATAAAAAATGAAGAAAATAAACTAAATAATGCAATGTTTTTAATGTTTCTTGTTGAATGCGATGAAAAATGAAGAAAATAAAGGAAATAATGATGCGCTGCGACTCAGTTGAAAAATTTTGTTTTTTATCGACGCCTTAGCCCACTCGCCCATCTCGGCCCATTCTCTTATTTCGGATTCAAAACGACATCACAACTCTCTATTGAATTTTTGTTTTTTTATCGACGCCTTAGCCCACTCGCCCATCTCGGCCCATTCTCTTATTTCGGATTCAAAACGCCATCGCAACTCTCAGTTGAAATTTTATTTTGATCGACGCCATAGCCAACTCGCCCATCTCGGCCCATTCTCTTATTTCTCTTATGACGGAAAAATGATGAGAAAAGACGTTTCAGGAGGTCAAAGGTCAAAGTTCAAAAAATCCGAAAAAATGATGAGAAAAGACTTTCAGGAGGTGGAGAGGTCCAAAATCAAAAAATCCGAAAGAATGATGAGAAAAGACGTTTCAGAAGGTCAAAGGTCAAAAAATCAAAAAAAATGATGAGAAAAAACGTTTCAGGTGGTCAAAGGTCAAAGTTCAAAAAATAAAAAAAAATTATGAGAAAAGACGTTTCAGGAGGTCAAATATCAAAAAATCCGAAAAAATGATGAGAAAAGACTTTCAGGAGGTGGAGAGGTCCAAAATAAAAAAATCCGAAAAAATGATGAGAAAAGACTTTCAGGAGGTGGAGAGGTCCAAAATAAAAAAATCCGAAAAAATGATGAGAAAAGACGTTTCAGAAGGTCAAATATCAAAAAATAAAAAAAAAATGATGATAAAAGACGTTTCAGGAGGTCAAATATCAAAAAATCCGAAAAAATGATGAGAAAAGACTTTCAGGAGGTGGAGAGGTCCAAAATCAAAAAATCCGAAAAAATGATGAGAAAAAACGTTTCAGAATGTCAAAGGTCAAAAAATCAAAAAAATGATGAGAAAAGACGTTTCAAGAGGTCAAAGGTCAAAAAATCAAAAAAAATGATGAGAAAAGACGTTTCAGGTGGTCAAAGGTCAAAGTTCAAAAAATAAAAAAAAATTATGAGAAAAGACGTTTCAGGAGGTCAAAGGTCAAAGTTCAAAAAATCCATTTCTTGTTGAATGCTTTGAAAAATGAAGAAAATGCAAGGAAATAATGATGCGATGCGACTCAGTTGAAAAATTTTGTTTTTTATCGACGCCTTAGCCCACTCGCCCATCTCGGCCCATTCTCTTATTTCGGATTCGAAACGACATCACAACTCTCTATTGAAATTTTTTTTTTGTGATCGACGCCTTAGTCCACTCGCCCCTCTCGGCCAATTCTCTTATTTCTCTTATGACGGAAAAATGATGAGAAAAGACGTTTCAGGAGGTCAAAGGTCAAAGTTCAAAAAATAAAAAAAAATTATGAGAAAAGACGTTTCAGGACGTCAAAGGTCAAAGTTCAAAAAATCCATTTCTTGTTGAATGCTTTGAAAAATGAAGAAAATAAAGGAAATAATGCAATGTTTTGAATGTTTCTTGTTGAATGCGATGAAAAATGAAGAAAATGCAAGGAAATAATGCAATTTTTTAATGTTTCTTGTTGAATGCGATAAAAAATGAAGAAAATAAACTAAATAATGCAATGTTTTTAATGTTTCTTGTTGAATGCGATGAAAAATGAAGAAAATAAAGGAAATAATGATGCGATGCGACTCAGTTGAAAAATTTTGTTTTTTATCGACGCCTTAGCCCACTCGCCCATCTCGGCCCATTCTCTTATTTCGGATTCAAAACGACATCACAACTCTCTATTGAATTTTTGTTTTTTTATCGACGCCTTAGCCCACTCGCCCATCTCGGCCCATTCTCTTATTTCGGATTCAAAACGCCATCGCAACTCTCAGTTGAAATTTTTTTTTTGATCGACGCCATAGCCAACTCGCCCATCTCGGCCCATTCTCTTATTTCTCTTATGACGGAAAAATGATGAGAAAAGACGTTTCAGGAGGTCAAAGGTCAAAGTTCAAAAAATCCGAAAAAATGATGAGAAAAGACTTTCAGGAGGTGGAGAGGTCCAAAATCAAAAAATCCGAAAGAATGATGAGAAAAGACGTTTCAGAAGGTCAAAGGTAAAAAAATCAAAAAAAATGATGAGAAAAGACGTTTCAGGTGGTCAAAGGTCAAAGTTCAAAAAATAAAAAAAAATTATGAGAAAAGACGTTTCAGGAGGTCAAATATCAAAAAATCCGAAAAAATGATGAGAAAAGACTTTCAGGAGGTGGAGAGGTCCAAAATGAAAAAATCCGAAAAAATGATGAGAAAAGACGTTTCAGAAGGTCAAAGGTCAAAGTTCAAAAAATAAAAAAAAAATGATGAGAAAAGACGTTTCAGGAGGTCAAAGGTCAAAGTTCAAAAAATCCATTTCTTGTTGAATGCTTTGAAAAATGAAGAAAATAAAGGAAATAATGCAATTTTTTGAATGTTTCTTGTTAAATGCGATGAAAAATGAAGAAAATGCAAGGAAATCATCGTCATCGTCATCATCGCAAAAAATGATGCGATGCGACTCAGTTGAAAAATTTTGTTTTTTATCGACGCCTTAGCCCACTCGCCCATCTCGGCCCATTCTCTTATTTCGGATTCGAAACGACATCACAACTCTCTATTGAAAATTTTTTTTTGTGATCGACGCCTTAGCCCACTCGCCCATCTCGGCCAATTCTCTTATTTCTCTTATGACGGAAAAATGATGAGAAAAGACGTTTTAGGATGTTGAGAGGTCAAAATTCAAAAAATCCGAAAAAATGATGAGAAAAGACGTTTCAGAAGGTCAAAGGTCAAAAAATAAAAAAAAAATGATGAGAAAAGACGTTTCAGGAGGTCAAAGGTCAAAAAATAAAAAAAAATGATGAGAAAAAACGTTTCAGAAGGTCAAAGGTCAAAGTTCAAAAAATAAAAAAAAATTATGAGAAAAGACGTTTCAGGAGGTCAAATATCAAAAAATCCGAAAAAATGATGAGAAAAGACTTTCAGGAGGTGGAGAGGTCCAAAATCAAAAATCCGAAAAAATGATGAGAAAAGACGTTTCAGAAGGTCAAAGGTCAAAGTTCAAAAAATTAAAAAAATGATGAGAAAAGACGTTTCATAAGGTCAAAGGTCAAAGTTCAAAAAATCCGAAAAAATGATGAGAAAAGACTTTCAGGAGATGGAGAGGTCCAAAATAAAAAAATCCGAAAAAATGATGAGAAAAGACGTTTCAGAAGGTCAAAGGTCAAAGTTCAAAAAATCCGAAAAATTGATGAGAAAAGACTTTCAGGAGGTGGAGAGGTCCAAAATCAAAAAATCCGAAAAAATGATGAGAAAAGACGTTTCACGAGGTCAAAGGTCAAAGTTCAAAAAATCAAAAAAAAATGATGAGAAAAGACGTTTCAGAAGGTCAAAGGTCAAAGTTCAAAAAATCCGAAAAAATGATGAGAAAAGACGTTTCAGGAGGTTGAGAGGTCAAAATTCAGAAAACCCGAAAAAATTATGAGAAAAGACGTTTCAGGAGGTCAAAGGTCAAAGTTCAAAAAATCCATTTCTTGTTGAATGCTTTGAAAAATGAAGAAAATAAAGGAAATAATGCAATTTTTTGAATGTTTCTTGTTAAATGCGATGAAAAATGAAGAAAATGCAAGGAAATAAAAATGCGATGCGACTCAGTTGAAAAATTTTGTTTTTTATCGACGCCTTAGCCCACTCGCCCATCTCGGCCCATTCTCTTATTTCGGATTCGAAACGACATCACAACTCTCTATTGAAAATTTTTTTTTGTGATCGACGCCTTAGCCCACTCGCCCATCTCGGCCAATTCTCTTATTTCTCTTATGACGGAAAAATGATGAGAAAAGATGTTTTAGGATGTTGAGAGGTCAAAATTCAAAAAATCCGAAAAAATGATGAGAAAAGACGTTTCAGAAGGTCAAATATCAAAAAATAAAAAAAAATGATGAGAAAAGACGTTTCAGGAGGTCAAATATCAAAAAATCCGAAAAAATGATGAGAAAAGACTTTCAGGAGGTGGAGAGGTCCAAAATCAAAAAATCCGAAAAAATGATGAGAAAAGACGTTTCACGAGGTCAAAGGTCAAAATTCAAAAAATCAAAAAAAAATGATGAGAAAAGACGTTTCAGAAGGTCAAAGGTCAAAGTTCAAAAAATCCGAAAAAATGATGAGAAAAGACGTTTCAGGAGGTTGAGAGGTCAAAATTCAGAAAACCCGAAAAAATGATGAGAAAAGACGTTTCAGGAGGTCAAAGGTCAAAGTTCAAAAAATAAAAATAAATGATGAGAAAAGACGTTTCAGAAGGTCAAAGGTCAAAGTTCAATAAAATAAAAAATAAAATAAAAAAATCCGAAAAAATGATGAGAAAAGACGTTTCAGAAGGTCAAAGGTCAAAGTTCAAAAAATCCGAAAAAATGATGAAAAAAGACTTTCAGGAGGTGGAGAGGTCCAAAATCAAAAAATCCGAAAAAATGATGAGAAAAGACGTTTCAGAAGGTCAAAGGTCAAAAAATAAAAAAAAATGATGAGAAAAGACGTTTCAGGAGGTCAAAGGTCAAAAAATAAAAAAAAATGATGAGAAAAGACGTTTCAGGTGGTCAAAGGTCAAAGTTCAAAAAATAAAAAAAAAATGATGAGAAAAGTCGTTTCAGGAGGTCAAATATAAAAAAATCCGAAAAAATGATGAGAAAAGACGTTTCAGAAGGTCAAAGGTCAAAGTTCAAAATATAAAAATAAATGATGAGAAAAGACGTTTCAGGTGGTCAAAGGTAAAAGTTCAAAAAATAAAAAAAAATTATGAGAAAAGACGTTTCAGGAGGTCAAATATCAAAAAATCCGAAAAAATGATGAGAAAAGACTTTCAGGAGATGGAGAGGTCCAAAATAAAAAAATCCGAAAAAATGATGAGAAAAGACGTTTCAGAAGGTCAAAGGTCAAAGTTCAAAAAAATAAAAAAAATTATGAGAAAAGACGTTTCAGGAGGTCAAATATCAAAAAATCCGAAAAAATGATGAGAAAAGACTTTCAGGAGATGGAGAGGTCCAAAATAAAAAAATCCGAAGAAATGATGAGAAAAAACGTTTCAGAAGGTCAAATATCAAAAAATAAAAAAAAATGATGAGAAAAGACGTTTCAGAAGGTCAAATATCAAAAAATAAAAAAAAATGATGAGAAAAGACGTTTCAGGAGGTCAAATATCAAAAAATCCGAAAAAATGATGAGAAAAGACTTTCAGGAGGTGGAGAGGTCCAAAATCAAAAAATCCGAAAAAATGATGAGAAAAGACGTTTCACGAGGTCAAAGGTCAAAATTCAAAAAATCAAAAAAAATGATGAGAAAAGACGTTTCAGAAGGTCAAAGGTCAAAGTTCAAAAAATCCGAAAAAATGATGAGAAAAGACGTTTCAGGAGGTTGAGAGGTCAAAATTCAGAAAACCCGAAAAAATGATGAGAAAAGACGTTTCAGGAGGTCAAAGGTCAAAGTTCAAAAATAAAAAAAAATGATGAGAAAAGACGTTTCAGAAGGTCAAAGGTCAAAGTTCAATAAAATAAAAAATAAAATAAAAAAATCCGAAAAAATGATGAGAAAAGACGTTTCAGAAGGTCAAAGGTCAAAGTTCAAAAAATCCGAAAAAATGATGAAAAAAGACTTTGAGGAGGTGGAGAGGTCCAAAATCAAAAAATCCGAAAAAATGATGAGAAAAGACGTTTCAGAAGGTCAAAGGTCAAAAAATAAAAAAAAATGATGAGAAAAGACGTTTCAGGAGGTCAAAGGTCAAAAAATCAAAAAAAATGATGAGAAAAGACGTTTCAGGTGGTCAAAGGTCAAAGTTCAAAAAATAAAAAAAAAAATGATGAGAAAAGTCGTTTCAGGAGGTCAAATATCAAAAAATCCGAAAAAATGATGAGAAAAGACGTTTCAGAAGGTCAAAGGTCAAAGTTCAAAATATAAAAATAAATGATGAGAAAAGACGTTTCAGAAGGTCAAAGGTCAAAGTTCAAAAAATGCAAAAAAAATGATGAGAAAAGACGTTTCAGGAGGTCAAATATAAAAAAATCCGAAAAAATGATAAGAAAAGACTTTTAGGAGGTGGAGAGGTCCAAAATAAAAAAATCCGAAAACATGATGAGAAAAGACGTTTCAGAAGGTCAAAGGTCAAAAAATCAAAAAAAATGATGAGAAAAGACGTTTCAGGAGATCAAAGGTCAAAAAATCAAAAAAAATGATGAGAAAAGACGTTTCAGGTGGTCAAAGGTCAAAGTTCAAAAAATAAAAAAAAATTATGAGAAAAGACGTTTCAGGAGGTCAAATATCAAAAAATCCGAAAAAATGATGAGAAAAGACTTTCAGGAGGTGGAGAGGTCCAAAATAAAAAAATCCGAAAAAATGATGAGAAAAGACTTTCAGGAGGTGGAGAGGTCCAAAATAAAAAAATCCGAAAAAATGATGAGAAAAGACGTTTCAGAAGGTCAAATATCAAAAAATAAAAAAAAAATGATGATAAAAGACGTTTCAGGAGGTCAAATATCAAAAAATCCGAAAAAATGATGAGAAAAGACTTTCAGGAGGTGGAGAGGTCCAAAATCAAAAAATCCGAAAAAATGATGAGAAAAAACGTTTCAGAATGTCAAAGGTCAAAAAATCAAAAAAATGATGAGAAAAGACGTTTCAAGAGGTCAAAGGTCAAAAAATCAAAAAAAATGATGAGAAAAGACGTTTCAGGTGGTCAAAGGTCAAAGTTCAAAAAATAAAAAAAAATTATGAGAAAAGACGTTTCAGGAGGTCAAAGGTCAAAGTTCAAAAAATCCATTTCTTGTTGAATGCTTTGAAAAATGAAGAAAATGCAAGGAAATAATGATGCGATGCGACTCAGTTGAAAAATTTTGTTTTTTATCGACGCCTTAGCCCACTCGCCCATCTCGGCCCATTCTCTTATTTCGGATTCGAAACGACATCACAACTCTCTATTGAAATTTTTTTTTTGTGATCGACGCCTTAGTCCACTCGCCCCTCTCGGCCAATTCTCTTATTTCTCTTATGACGGAAAAATGATGAGAAAAGACGTTTCAGGAGGTCAAAGGTCAAAGTTCAAAAAATAAAAAAAAATTATGAGAAAAGACGTTTCAGGACGTCAAAGGTCAAAGTTCAAAAAATCCATTTCTTGTTGAATGCTTTGAAAAATGAAGAAAATAAAGGAAATAATGCAATGTTTTGAATGTTTCTTGTTGAATGCGATGAAAAATGAAGAAAATGCAAGGAAATAATGCAATTTTTTAATGTTTCTTGTTGAATGCGATAAAAAATGAAGAAAATAAACTAAATAATGCAATGTTTTTAATGTTTCTTGTTGAATGCGATGAAAAATGAAGAAAATAAAGGAAATAATGATGCGATGCGACTCAGTTGAAAAATTTTGTTTTTTATCGACGCCTTAGCCCACTCGCCCATCTCGGCCCATTCTCTTATTTCGGATTCAAAACGACAAAAATAAAAAAAAATTATGAGAAAGTCAAAGTTCAAAAAATCCGAAAAATTGATGAGAAAAGACTTTCAGGAGGTGGAGAGGTCCAAAATCAAAAAATCCGAAAAAATGATGAGAAAAGACGTTTCACGAGGTCAAAGGTCAAAGTTCAAAAAATCAAAAAAAAAATGATGAGAAAAGACGTTTCAGAAGGTCAAAGGTCAAAGTTCAAAAAATCCGAAAAAATGATGAGAAAAGACGTTTCAGGAGGTTGAGAGGTCAAAATTCAGAAAACCCGAAAAAATTATGAGAAAAGACGTTTCAGGAGGTCAAAGGTCAAAGTTCAAAAAATCCATTTCTTGTTGAATGCTTTGAAAAATGAAGAAAATAAAGGAAATAATGCAATTTTTTGAATGTTTCTTGTTAAATGCGATGAAAAATGAAGAAAATGCAAGGAAATAAAAATGCGATGCGACTCAGTTGAAAAATTTTGTTTTTTATCGACGCCTTAGCCCACTCGCCCATCTCGGCCCATTCTCTTATTTCGGATTCGAAACGACATCACAACTCTCTATTGAAAATTTTTTTTTGTGATCGACGCCTTAGCCCACTCGCCCATCTCGGCCAATTCTCTTATTTCTCTTATGACGGAAAAATGATGAGAAAAGATGTTTTAGGATGTTGAGAGGTCAAAATTCAAAAAATCCGAAAAAATGATGAGAAAAGACGTTTCAGAAGGTCAAATATCAAAAAATAAAAAAAAATGATGAGAAAAGACGTTTCAGGAGGTCAAATATCAAAAAATCCGAAAAAATGATGAGAAAAGACTTTCAGGAGGTGGAGAGGTCCAAAATCAAAAAATCCGAAAAAATGATGAGAAAAGACGTTTCACGAGGTCAAAGGTCAAAATTCAAAAAATCAAAAAAAAATGATGAGAAAAGACGTTTCAGAAGGTCAAAGGTCAAAGTTCAAAAAATCCGAAAAAATGATGAGAAAAGACGTTTCAGGAGGTTGAGAGGTCAAAATTCAGAAAACCCGAAAAAATGATGAGAAAAGACGTTTCAGGAGGTCAAAGGTCAAAGTTCAAAAAATAAAAATAAATGATGAGAAAAGACGTTTCAGAAGGTCAAAGGTCAAAGTTCAATAAAATAAAAAATAAAATAAAAAAATCCGAAAAAATGATGAGAAAAGACGTTTCAGAAGGTCAAAGGTCAAAGTTCAAAAAATCCGAAAAAATGATGAAAAAAGACTTTCAGGAGGTGGAGAGGTCCAAAATCAAAAAATCCGAAAAAATGATGAGAAAAGACGTTTCAGAAGGTCAAAGGTCAAAAAATAAAAAAAAATGATGAGAAAAGACGTTTCAGGAGGTCAAAGGTCAAAAAATAAAAAAAAATGATGAGAAAAGACGTTTCAGGTGGTCAAAGGTCAAAGTTCAAAAAATAAAAAAAAAAATGATGAGAAAAGTCGTTTCAGGAGGTCAAATATAAAAAAATCCGAAAAAATGATGAGAAAAGACGTTTCAGAAGGTCAAAGGTCAAAGTTCAAAATATAAAAATAAATGATGAGAAAAGACGTTTCAGGTGGTCAAAGGTAAAAGTTCAAAAAATAAAAAAAAATTATGAGAAAAGACGTTTCAGGAGGTCAAATATCAAAAAATCCGAAAAAATGATGAGAAAAGACTTTCAGGAGATGGAGAGGTCCAAAATAAAAAAATCCGAAAAAATGATGAGAAAAGACGTTTCAGAAGGTCAAAGGTCAAAGTTCAAAAAAATAAAAAAAATTATGAGAAAAGACGTTTCAGGAGGTCAAATATCAAAAAATCCGAAAAAATGATGAGAAAAGACTTTCAGGAGATGGAGAGGTCCAAAATAAAAAAAATCCGAAGAAATGATGAGAAAAAACGTTTCAGAAGGTCAAATATCAAAAAATAAAAAAAAATGATGAGAAAAGACGTTTCAGAAGGTCAAAGGAAGGTCAAAGTTCAAAAAATCCGAAAAAATGATGAGAAAAGACGTTTCAGGAGGTCAAAGTTCAAAAAATAAAAAAAAATGATGAGAAAAGACGTTTCAGAAGGTCAAAGGTCAAAGTTCAAAAAAATAAAAAAAATTATGAGAAAAGACGTTTCAGGAGGTCAAAGGTCAAAGTTCAAAAAATCCATTTCTTGTTGAATGCTTTGAAAAATGAAGAAAATAAAGGAAATAATGCAATGTTTTGAATGTTTCTTGTTAAATGCGATGAAAAATGAAGAAAATGTAAGGAAATAATGATGCGATGCGACTCAGTTGAAAAATTTTGTTTTTTAAAAATGATGAGAAAAGACGTTTCAGGAGGTCAAAGGTCAAAGTTCAAAAAATTAAAAAAAATGATGAGAAAAGACGTTTCAGGAGGTCAAAGGTCAAAGTTCAAAAAATCCGAAAAAATGATGAGAAAAGTCGTTTCAGAAGGTCAAGGTTCAAAAAATCCGAAAAAATGATGAGAAAAGACTTTCAGGAGGTGGAGAGGTCCAAAATAAAAAAATCCGAAAAAATGATGAGAAAAGACGTTTCAGAAGGTCAAAGGTCAAAGTTCAAAAAATCCGAAAAAATGATGACAAAAGACGTTTCACGAGGTCAAAGGTCAAAGTTCAAAAAATCCATTTCTTATTGAATGCTTTGAAAAATGAAGAAAATAAAGGAAATAATGTAATGTTTTGAATGTTTCTTGTTAAATGCGATGAAAAATGAAGAAAATGCAAGGAAATAATGATGCGATGCGACTCAGTTGAAAAATTTTGTTTTTTATCGACGCCTTAGCCCACTCGCCCATCTCGGCCCATTCTCTTATTTCGGATTCAAAACGACATCACAACTCTCTATTGAATTTTTGTTTTTTTATCCACGCCTTAGCCCACTCGGCTATCTCGGCCCATTCTCTTATTTCGGATTCGAAACGAGAATTCAACTCTCAGTTGAAAATTTTTTTTTATCGACGCCTTAGCCCACTCGCCCATCTCGGCCCATTCTCTTATTTCGGATTCAAAACGCCATCGCAACTCTCAGTTGAAATTTTTTTTTGATCGACGCCATAGCCAACTCGCCCATCTCGGCCCATTCTCTTATTTCTCTTATGACGGAAAAATGATGAGAAAAGACGTTTCAGGAGGTTGAGAGGTCAAAATTCAGAAAACCCGAAAAAATGATGAGAAAAGACGTTTCAGGAGGTCAAAGGTCAAAGTTCAAAAAATAAAAATAAATGATGAGAAAAGACGTTTCAGAAGGTCAAAGGTCAAAGTTCAAAAAATCCGAAAAAATGATGAGAAAAGACGTTTCACGAGGTCAGAGGTCAAAGTTCAAAAAATCCGAAAAAATGATGAGAAAAGACGTTTCAGAAGGTCAAAGGTCAAAGTTCAAAAAATAAAAAAAATGATGAGAAAAGACGTTTCAGGAGGTCAAAGGTCAAAGTTCAAAAAATCCATTTCTCGTTGAATGCTTTGAAAAATGAAGAAAATAAAGGAAATAATGCAATGTTTTGAATGTTTCTTGTTAAATGCGATGAAAAATGAAGAAAATGTAAGGAAATAATGATGCGATGCGACTCAGTTGAAAAATTTTGTTTTTTAAAAATGATGAGAAAAGACGTTTCAGGAGGTCAAAGGTCAAAGTTCAAAAAATCCGAAAAAATGATGAGAAAAGTCGTTTCAGAAGGTCAAGGTTCAAAAAATCCGAAAAATGATGAGAAAAGACTTTCAGGAGGTGGAGAGGTCCAAAATAAAAAAATCCGAAAAAATGATGAGAAAAGACGTTTCAGAAGGTCAAAGGTCAAAGTTCAAAAAATCCGAAAAAATGATGACAAAAGACGTTTCACGAGGTCAAAGGTCAAAGTTCAAAAAATCCATTTCTTGTTAAATGCTTTGAAAAATGAAGAAAATAAAGGAAATAATGCAATGTTTTGAATGTTTCTTGCTAAATGCGATGAAAAATGAAGAAAATGCAAGGAAATAATGATGCGATGCGACTCAGTTGAAAAATTTTGTTTTTTATCGACGCCTTAGCCCACTCGCCCATCTCGGCCCATTCTCTTATTTCGGATTCAAAACGACATCACAACTCTCTATTGAATTTTTGTTTTTTTATCCACGCCTTAGCCCACTCGCCTATCTCGGCCCATTCTCTTATTTCGGATTCGAAACGAGAATTCAACTCTCAGTTGAAAATTTTTTTTTATCGACGCCTTAGCCCACTCGCCCATCTCGGCCCATTCTCTTATTTCGGATTCAAAACGCCATCGCAACTCTCAGTTGAAATTTTTTTTTGATCGACGCCATAGCCAACTCGCCCATCTCGGCCCATTCTCTTATTTCTCTTATGACGGAAAAATGATGAGAAAAGACGTTTCAGGAGGTTGAGAGGTCAAAATTCAGAAAACCCGAAAAAATGATGAGAAAAGACGTTTCAGGAGGTCAAAGGTCAAAGTTCAAAAAATAAAAATAAATGATGAGAAAAGACGTTTCAGAAGGTCAAAGGTCAAAGTTCAAAAAATAAAAAAAAAATGATGAGAAAAGACGTTTCAGGAGGTCAAAGGTCAAACTTCAAAAAATCCGAAAAAATGATGAGAAAAGACTTTCAGGAGGTGGAGAGGTCCAAAATGAAAAAATCCGAAAAAATGATGAGAAAAGACGTTTCAGAAGGTCAAAGGTCAAAGTTCAAAAAATCCGAAAAAATGATGAGAAAAGACTTTCAGGAGGTGGAGAGGTCCAAAATAAAAAAATCCGAAAAAATGATGAGAAAAGACGTTTCAGAAGGTCAAATATCAAAAAATAAAAAAAAATTATGAGAAAAGACGTTTCAGGAGGTCAAATATAAAAAAATCCGAAAAAATGATGAGAAAAGACTTTCAGGAGGTGGAGAGGTCCAAAATAAAAAAATCCGAAAAAATGATGAGAAAAGACGTTTCAGAAGGTCAAAGGTCAAAGTTCAAAAAATAAAAAAAAATGATGAGAAAAGACGTTTCAGGAGGTCAAATATCAAAAAATCCGAAAAAATGATGAGAAAAGACGTTTCAGAAGGTCAAAGGTCAAAAAATCAAAAAAAATGATGAGAAAAGACGTTTCAGGTGGTCAAAGGTCAAAGTTCAAAAAATAAAAAAAAATTATGAGAAAAGACGTTTCAGGAGGTCAAAGGTCAAAGTTCAAAAAATCCATTTCTTGTTGAATGCTTTGAAAAATGAAGAAAATAAAGGAAATAATGCAATGTTTTGAATGTTTCTTGTTGAATGCGATGAAAAATGAAGAAAATGCAAGGAAATAATGCAATTTTTTAATGTTTCTTGTTGAATGCGATAAAAAATGAAGAAAATAAACTAAATAATGCAATGTTTTTAATGTTTCTTGTTGAATGCGATGAAAAATGAAGAAAATAAAGGAAATAATGATGCGATGCGACTCAGTTGAAAAATTTTGTTTTTTATCGACGCCTTAGCCCACTCGCCCATCTCGGCCCATTCTCTTATTTCGGATTCAAAACGACATCACAACTCTCTATTGAATTTTTGTTTTTTTATCCACGCCTTAGCCAACTCGCTCATCTCGGCCCATTCTCTTATTTCGGATTCAAAACGACATCACAACTCTCTATTGAATTTTTGTTTTTTTATCGACGCCTTAACCCACTCGCCCATCTCGGCCCATTCTCTTATTTCGGATTCAAAACGCCATCGCAACTCTCAGTTGAAATTTTTTTTTGATCGACGCCATAGCCAACTCGCCCATCTCGGCCCATTCTCTTATTTCTCTTATGACGGAAAAATGATGAGAAAAGACGTTTCAGGAGGTTGAGAGGTCAAAATTCAGAAAACCCGAAAAAATGATGAGAAAAGACGTTTCAGGAGGTCAAAGGTCAAAGTTCAAAAAATAAAAATAAATGGTGAGAAAAGACGTTTCAGAAGGTCAAAGGTCAAAGTTCAAAAAATAAAAAAAAATGATGAGAAAAGACGTTTCAGGAGGTCAAATATCAAAAAATCCAAAAAAAAGATGAGAAAAGACTTTCAGGAGGTGGAGAGGTTCAAAATAAAAAAATCCGGAAAAATGATGAGAAAAGACGTTTCAGAAGGTCAAAGGGCAAAGTTCAAAAAATAAAAAAAAATGATGAGAAAAGACGTTTCAGGAGGTCAAATTCAAAGTTCAAAAAATAAAAAAAAATGATGAGAAAAGACATTTCAGAAGGTCAAAGGTCAAAGTTCAAAAAATCCGAAAAAATGATGAGAAAAGACTTTCAGGAGGTGGAGAGGTCAAAATTCAAAAAATCCGAAAAATGATGAGAAAAGACGTTTCAGGAGGTCAAAGGTCAAAAATAAAAAAATAAAAAAAAATGATGAGAAAAGACGTTTCAGAAGGTCAAAGGTCAAAGTTAAAAAAATCCGAAAAAATGATGAGAAAAGACTTTCAGGAGGTGGAGAGGTCCAAAATAAAAAAATCCGAAAAAATGATGAGAAAAGACTTTCAGGAGGTGGAGAGGTCCAAAATAAAAAAATCCGAAAAAATGATGAGAAAAGACGTTTCAGAAGGTCAAATATCAAAAAATAAAAAAAAAATGATGATAAAAGACGTTTCAGGAGGTCAAATATCAAAAAATCCGAAAAAATGATGAGAAAAGACTTTCAGGAGGTGGAAAGGTCCAAAATCAAAAAATCCGAAAAAATGATGAGAAAAGACGTTTCAAGAGGTCAAAGGTCAAAAAATCAAAAAAAATGATGAGAAAAGACGTTTCAGGTGGTCAAAGGTCAAAGTTCAAAAAATAAAAAAAAATTATGAGAAAAGACGTTTCAGGAGGTCAAAGGTCAAAGTTCAAAAAATCCATTTCTTGTTGAATGCTTTGAAAAATGAAGAAAATGCAAGGAAATAATGATGCGATGCGACTCAGTTGAAAAATTTTGTTTTTTATCGACGCCTTAGCCCACTCGCCCATCTCGGCCCATTCTCTTATTTCGGATTCGAAACGACATCACAACTCTCTATTGAAATTTTTTTTTTTGTGATCGACGCGTTAGTCCACTCGCCCCTCTCGGCCAATTCTCTTATTTCTCTTATGACGGAAAAATGATGAGAAAAGACGTTTCAGGAGGTCAAAGGTCAAAGTTCAAAAAATAAAAAAAAATGATGAGAAAAGACGTTTCAGGTGGTCAAAGGTCAAAGTTCAAAAAATAAAAAAAAATTATGAGAAAAGACGTTTCAGGAGGTCCAAAATAAAAAAATCCGAAAAAATGATGAGAAAAGACGTTTCAGAAGGTCAAAGGTCAAAGTTCAAAAAATCCGAAAAAATGATGACAAAAGACGTTTCACGAGGTCAAAGGTCAAAGTTCAAAAAATCCATTTCTTATTGAATGCTTTGAAAAATGAAGAAAATAAAGGAAATAATGTAATGTTTTGAATGTTTCTTGTTAAATGCGATGAAAAATGAAGAAAATGCAAGGAAATAATGATGCGATGCGACTCAGTTGAAAAATTTTGTTTTTTATCGACGCCTTAGCCCACTCGCCCATCTCGGCCCATTCTCTTATTTCGGATTCAAAACGACATCACAACTCTCTATTGAATTTTTGTTTTTTTATCCACGCCTTAGCCAACTCGCTCATCTCGGCCCATTCTCTTATTTCGGATTCAAAACGACATCACAACTCTCTATTGAATTTTTGTTTTTTTATCCACGCCTTAGCCCACTCGCCTATCTCGGCCCATTCTCTTATTTCGGATTCGAAACGAGAATTCAACTCTCAGTTGAAAATTTTTTTTTATCGACGCCTTAGCCCACTCGCCCATCTCGGCCCATTCTCTTATTTCGGATTCAAAACGCCATCGCAACTCTCAGTTGAAATTTTTTTTTGATCGACGCCATAGCCAACTCGCCCATCTCGGCCCATTCTCTTATTTCTCTTATGACGGAAAAATGATGAGAAAAGACGTTTCAGGAGGTTGAGAGGTCAAAATTCAGAAAACCCGAAAAAATGATGAGAAAAGACGTTTCAGGAGGTCAAAGGTCAAAGTTCAAAAAATAAAAATAAATGATGAGAAAAGACGTTTCAGAAGGTCAAAGGTCAAAGTTCAAAAAATCCGAAAAAATGATGAGAAAAGACGTTTCACGAGGTCAGAGGTCAAAGTTCAAAAAATCCGAAAAAATGATGAGAAAAGACGTTTCAGGAGGTCAAAGTTCAAAAAATAAAAAAAAAATGATGAGAAAAGACGTTTCAGAAGGTCAAAGGTCAAAGTTCAAAAAATAAAAAAAATGATGAGAAAAGACGTTTCAGGAGGTCAAAGGTCAAAGTTCAAAAAATCCATTTCTTGTTGAATGCTTTGAAAAATGAAGAAAATTAAGGAAATAATGCAATGTTTTGAATGTTTCTTGTTAAATGCGATGAAAAATGAAGAAAATGTAAGGAAATAATGATGCGATGCGACTCAGTTGAAAAATTTTGTTTTTTAAAAATGATGAGAAAAGACGTTTCAGGAGGTCAAAGGTCAAAGTTCAAAAAATCCGAAAAAATGATGAGAAAAGTCGTTTCAGAAGGTCAAGGTTCAAAAAATCCGAAAAAATGATGAGAAAAGACTTTCAGGAGGTGGAGAGGTCCAAAATAAAAAAATCCGAAAAAATGATGAGAAAAGACGTTTCAGAAGGTCAAAGGTCAAAGTTCAAAAAATCCGAAAAAATGATGACAAAAGACGTTTCACGAGGTCAAAGGTCAAAGTTCAAAAAATCCATTTCTTGTTGAATGCTTTGAAAAATGAAGAAAATAAAGGAAATAATGCAATGTTTCGAATGTTTCTTGCTAAATGCGATGAAAAATGAAGAAAATGCAAGGAAATAATGATGCGATGCGACTCAGTTGAAAAATTTTGTTTTTTATCGACGCCTTAGCCCACTCGCCCATCTCGGCCCATTCTCTTATTTCGGATTCAAAACGACATCACAACTCTCTATTGAATTTTTGTTTTTTTATCCACGCCTTAGCCCACTCGCCTATCTCGGCCCATTCTCTTATTTCGGATTCGAAACGAGAATTCAACTCTCAGTTGAAAATTTTTTTTTATCGACGCCTTAGCCCACTCGCCCATCTCGGCCCATTCTCTTATTTCGGATTCAAAACGCCATCGCAACTCTCAGTTGAAATTTTTTTTTGATCGACGCCATAGCCAACTCGCCCATCTCGGCCCATTCTCTTATTTCTCTTATGACGGAAAAATGATGAGAAAAGACGTTTCAGGAGGTTGAGAGGTCAAAATTCAGAAAACCCGAAAAAATGATGAGAAAAGACGTTTCAGGAGGTCAAAGGTCAAAGTTCAAAAAATAAAAATAAATGATGAGAAAAGACGTTTCAGAAGGTCAAAGGTCAAAGTTCAAAAAATAAAAAAAAAATGATGAGAAAAGACGTTTCAGGAGGTCAAAGGTCAAACTTCAAAAAATCCGAAAAAATGATGAGAAAAGACTTTCAGGAGGTGGAGAGGTCCAAAATGAAAAAATCCGAAAAAATGATGAGAAAAGACGTTTCAGAAGGTCAAAGGTCAAAGTTCAAAAAATCCGAAAAAATGATGAGAAAAGACTTTCAGGAGGTGGAGAGGTCCAAAATAAAAAAATCCGAAAAAATGATGAGAAAAGACGTTTCAGAAGGTCAAATATCAAAAAATAAAAAAAAATTATGAGAAAAGACGTTTCAGGAGGTCAAATATCAAAAAATCCGAAAAAATGATGAGAAAAGACTTTCAGGAGGTGGAGAGGTCCAAAATAAAAAAATCCGAAAAAATGATGAGAAAAGACGTTTCAGAAGGTCAAAGGTCAAAGTTCAAAAAATAAAAAAAAATGATGAGAAAAGACGTTTCAGGAGGTCAAATATCAAAAAATCCGAAAAAATGATGAGAAAAGACGTTTCAGAAGGTCAAAGGTCAAAAAATCAAAAAAAATGATGAGAAAAGACGTTTCAGGTGGTCAAAGGTCAAAGTTCAAAAAATAAAAAAAAATTATGAGAAAAGACGTTTCAGGAGGTCAAAGGTCAAAGTTCAAAAAATCCATTTCTTGTTGAATGCTTTGAAAAATGAAGAAAATAAAGGAAATAATGCAATGTTTTGAATGTTTCTTGTTGAATGCGATGAAAAATGAAGAAAATGCAAGGAAATAATGCAATTTTTTAATGTTTCTTGTTGAATGCGATAAAAAATGAAGAAAATAAACTAAATAATGCAATGTTTTTAATGTTTCTTGTTGAATGCGATGAAAAATGAAGAAAATAAAGGAAATAATGATGCGATGCGACTCAGTTGAAAAATTTTGTTTTTTATCGACGCCTTAGCCCACTCGCCCATCTCGGCCCATTCTCTTATTTCGGATTCAAAACGACATCACAACTCTCTATTGAATTTTTGTTTTTTTATCCACGCCTTAGCCAACTCGCTCATCTCGGCCCATTCTCTTATTTCGGATTCAAAACGACATCACAACTCTCTATTGAATTTTTGTTTTTTTATCGACGCCTTAGCCCACTCGCCCATCTCGGCCCATTCTCTTATTTCGGATTCAAAACGCCATCGCAACTCTCAGTTGAAATTTTTTTTTGATCGACGCCATAGCCAACTCGCCCATCTCGGCCCATTCTCTTATTTCTCTTATGACGGAAAAATGATGAGAAAAGACGTTTCAGGAGGTTGAGAGGTCAAAATTCAGAAAACCCGAAAAAATGATGAGAAAAGACGTTTCAGGAGGTCAAAGGTCAAAGTTCAAAAAATAAAAATAAATGATGAGAAAAGACGTTTCAGAAGGTCAAAGGTCAAAGTTCAAAAAATAAAAAAAAATGATGAGAAAAGACGTTTCAGGAGGTCAAATATCAAAAAATCCAAAAAAAAGATGAGAAAAGACTTTCAGGAGGTGGAGAGGTTCAAAATAAAAAAATCCGGAAAAATGATGAGAAAAGACGTTTCAGAAGGTCAAAGGGCAAAGTTCAAAAAATAAAAAAAAATGATGAGAAAAGACGTTTCAGGAGGTCAAATTCAAAGTTCAAAAAATAAAAAAAAATGATGAGAAAAGACATTTCAGAAGGTCAAAGGTCAAAGTTCAAAAAATCCGAAAAAATGATGAGAAAAGACTTTCAGGAGGTGGAGAGGTCAAAATTCAAAAAATCCGAAAAATGATGAGAAAAGACGTTTCAGGAGGTCAAAGGTCAAAGTTCAAAAAATAAAAAAAAATGATGAGAAAAGACGTTTCAGAAGGTCAAAGGTCAAAGTTAAAAAAATCCGAAAAAATGATGAGAAAAGACTTTCAGGAGGTGGAGAGGTCCAAAATAAAAAAATCCGAAAAAATGATGAGAAAAGACTTTCAGGAGGTGGAGAGGTCCAAAATAAAAAAATCCGAAAAAATGATGAGAAAAGACGTTTCAGAAGGTCAAAGGTCAAAAAATCAAAAAAATGATGAGAAAAGACGTTTCAAGAGGTCAAAGGTCAAAAAATAAAAAAAAATGATGAGAAAAGACGTTTCAGGTGGTCAAAGGTCAAAGTTCAAAAAATAAAAAAAAATTATGAGAAAAGACGTTTCAGGAGGTCAAATATCAAAAAATCCGAAAAATGATGAGAAAAGACGTTTCAGGAGGTCAAAGTTCAAAAAATAAAAAAAAATGATGAGAAAAGACGTTTCAGGAGGTCAAATATCAAAAAATAAAAAAAAAAATGATGAGAAAAGACGTTTCAGAAGGTCAAAGGTCAAAGTTCAAAAAATCCGAAAAAATGATGAGAAAAGACGTTTCACGAGGTCAGAGGTCAAAGTTCAAAAAAATCCGAAAAAATGATGAGAAAAGACGTTTCAGGAGGTCAAAGTTCAAAAAATAAAAAAAAATGATGAGAAAAGACGTTTCAGAAGGTCAAAGGTCAAAGTTCAAAAAAATAAAAAAAATTATGAGAAAAGACGTTTCAGGAGGTCAAAGGTCAAAGTTCAAAAAATCCATTTCTTGTTGAATGCTTTGAAAAATGAAGAAAATAAAGGAAATAATACAATGTTTTGAATGTTTCTTGTTAAATGCGATGAAAAATGAAGAAAATGTAAGGAAATAATGATGCGATGCGACTCAGTTGAAAAATTTTGTTTTTTAAAAATGATGAGAAAAGACGTTTCAGGAGGTCAAAGGTCAAAGTTCAAAAAATTAAAAAAAATGATGAGAAAAGACGTTTCAGGAGGTCAAAGGTCAAAGTTCAAAAAATCCGAAAAAATGATGAGAAAAGTCGTTTCAGAAGGTCAAGGTTCAAAAAATCCGAAAAAATGATGAGAAAAGACTTTCAGGAGGTGGAGAGGTCCAAAATAAAAAAATCCGAAAAAATGATGAGAAAAGACGTTTCAGAAGGTCAAAGGTCAAAGTTCAAAAAATCCGAAAAAATGATGACAAAAGACGTTTCACGAGGTCAAAGGTCAAAGTTCAAAAAATCCATTTCTTATTGAATGCTTTGAAAAATGAAGAAAATAAAGGAAATAATGTAATGTTTTGAATGTTTCTTGTTAAATGCGATGAAAAATGAAGAAAATGCAAGGAAATAATGATGCGATGCGACTCAGTTGAAAAATTTTGTTTTTTATCGACGCCTTAGCCCACTCGCCCATCTCGGCCCATTCTCTTATTTCGGATTCAAAACGACATCACAACTCTCTATTGAATTTTTGTTTTTTTATCCACGCCTTAGCCAACTCGCTCATCTCGGCACATTCTCTTATTTCGGATTCAAAACGACATCACAACTCTCTATTGAATTTTTGTTTTTTTATCCACGCCTTAGCCCACTCGCCTATCTCGGCCCATTCTCTTATTTCGGATTCGAAACGAGAATTCAACTCTCAGTTGAAAATTTTTTTTTATCGACGCCTTAGCCCACTCGCCCATCTCGGCCCATTCTCTTATTTCGGATTCAAAACGCCATCGCAACTCTCAGTTGAAATTTTTTTTTGATCGACGCCATAGCCAACTCGCCCATCTCGGCCCATTCTCTTATTTCTCTTATGACGGAAAAATGATGAGAAAAGACGTTTCAGGAGGTCAAAGGTCAAAGTTCAAAAAATCCGAAAAAATGATGAGAAAAGACTTTCAGGAGGTGGAGAGGTCCAAAATAAAATAATCCGAAAAAATGATGAGAAAAGACGTTTCAGAAGGTCAAATATCAAAAAATAAAAAAAAATGATGAGAAAAGACGTTTCAGGAGGTCAAATATCAAAAAATCAAAAAAAATGATGAGAAAAGACGTTTCAGAAGGTCAAAGGTCAAAGTTCAAAAAATCCGAAAAAATGATGAGACGTTTCACGAGGTCAGAGGTCAAAGTTCAAAAAAATCCGAAAAAATGATGAGAAGAGACGTTTCAGGAGGTCAAAGTTCAAAAAATAAAAAAAAATGATGAGAAAAGACGTTTCAGAAGGTCAAAGGTCAAAGTTCAAAAAATAAAAAAAATTATGAGAAAAGACGTTTCAGGAGGTCAAAGCTCAAAGTTCAAAAAATCCATTTCTTGTTGAATGCTTTGAAAAATGAAGAAAATAAAGGAAATAATGCAATGATTTGAATGTTTCTTGTTAAATGCGATGAAAAATGAAGAAAATGTAAGGAAATAATGATGCGATGCGACTCAGTTGAAAAATTTTGTTTTTTAAAAATGATGAGAAAAGACGTTTCAGGAGGTCAAAGGTCAAAGTTCAAAAAATCCGAAAAAATGATGAGAAAAGTCGTTTCAGAAGGTCAAGGTTCAAAAAATCCGAAAAAATGATGAGAAAAGACTTTCAGGAGGTGGAGAGGTCCAAAATAAAAAAATCCGAAAAAATGATGAGAAAAGACGTTTCAGAAGGTCAAAGGTCAAAGTTCAAAAAATCCGAAAAAATGATGACAAAAGACGTTTCACGAGGTCAAAGGTCAAAGTTCAAAAAATCCATTACTTGTTGAATGCTTTGAAAAATGAAGAAAATAAAGGAAATAATGCAATGTTTTGAATGTTTCTTGCTAAATGCGATGAAAAATGAAGAAAATGCAAGGAAATAATGATGCGATGCGACTCAGTTGAAAAATTTTGTTTTTTATCGACGCCTTAGCCCACTCGCCCATCTCGGCCCATTCTCTTATTTCGGATTCAAAACGACATCACAACTCTCTATTGAATTTTTGTTTTTTTATCCACGCCTTAGCCCACTCGCCTATCTCGGCCCATTCTCTTATTTCGGATTCGAAACGAGAATTCAACTCTCAGTTGAAAATTTTTTTTTATCGACGCCATAGCCAACTCGCCCATCTCGGCCCATTCTCTTATTTCTCTTATGACGGAAAAATGATGAGAAAAGACGTTTCAGGAGGTCAAAGGTCAAAGTTCAAAAAATAAAAATAAATGATGAGAAAAGACGTTTCAGAAGGTCAAAGGTCAAAGTTCAAAAAATAAAAAAAAAATGATGAGAAAAGACGTTTCAGGAGGTCAAAGGTCAAACTTCAAAAAATCCGAAAAAATGATGAGAAAAGACTTTCAGGAGGTGGAGAGGTCCAAAATAAAAAAATCCGAAAAAATGATGAGAAAAGACGTTTCAGAAGGTCAAAGGTCAAAGTTCAAAAAATCCGAAAAAATGATGAGAAAAGACTTTCAGGAGGTGGAGAGGTCCAAAATAAAAAAATCCGAAAAAATGATGAGAAAAGACGTTTCAGGAGGTGGAGAGGTCCAAAATAAAAAAATCCGAAAAAATGATGAGAAATGACGTTTCAGAAGGTCAAAGGTCAAAGTTCAAAAAATAAAAAAAAATGATGAGAAAAGACGTTTCAGGAGGTCAAATATCAAAAAATCCGAAAAAATGATGAGAAAAGACTTTCAGGAGGTGGAGAGGTCCAAAATAAAAAAATCCGAAAAAATGATGAGAAAAGACGTTTCAGAAGGTCAAAGGTCAAAAAATCAAAAAAAATGATGAGAAAAGACGTTTCAGGTGGTCAAAGGTCAAAGTTCAAAAAATAAAAAAAAATTATGAGAAAAGACGTTTCAGGAGGTCAAAGGTCAAAGTTCAAAAAATCCATTTCTTGTTGAATGCTTTGAAAAATGAAGAAAATAAAGGAAATAATGCAATGTTTTGAATGTTTCTTGTTGAATGCGATGAAAAATGAAGAAAATGCAAGGAAATAATGCAATTTGTTAATGTTTCTTGTTGAATGCGATAAAAAATGAAGAAAATAAACTAAATAATGCAATGTTTTTAATGTTTCTTGTTGAATGCGATGAAAAATGAAGAAAATAAAGGAAATAATGATGCGATGCGACTCAGTTGAAAAATTTTGTTTTTTTATCGACGCCTTAGCCCACTCGCCCATCTCGGCCCATTCTCTTATTTCGGATTCAAAACGACATCACAACTCTCTATTGAATTTTTGTTTTTTTATCCACGCCTTAGCCAACTCGCTCATCTCGGCCCATTCTCTTATTTCGGATTCAAAACGACATCACAACTCTCTATTGAATTTTTGTTTTTTTATCGACGCCTTAGCCCACTCGCCCATCTCGGCCCATTCTCTTATTTCGGATTCAAAACGCCATCGCAACTCTCAGTTGAAATTTTTTTTTGATCGACGCCATAGCCAACTCGCCCATCTCGGCCCATTCTCTTATTTCTCTTATGACGGAAAAATGATGAGAAAAGACGTTTCAGGAGGTTGAGAGGTCAAAATTCAGAAAACCCGAAAAAATGATGAGAAAAGACGTTTCAGGAGGTCAAAGGTCAAAGTTCAAAAAATAAAAATAAATGATGAGAAAAGACGTTTCAGAATGTCAAAGGTCAAAGTTCAAAAAATAAAAAAAAATGATGAGAAAAGACGTTTCAGGAGGTCAAATATCAAAAAATCCAAAAAAAAGATGAGAAAAGACTTTCAGGAGGTGGAGAGGTTCAAAATAAAAAAATCCGGAAAAATGATGAGAAAAGACGTTTCAGAAGGTCAAAGGGCAAAGTTCAAAAAATAAAAAAAAATGATGAGAAAAGACGTTTCAGGAGGTCAGAGGTCAAAGTTCAAAAAATAAAAAAAATGATGAGAAAAGACGTTACAGAAGGTCAAAGGTCAAAGTTCAAAAAATCCGAAAAAATGATGAGAAAAGACTTTCAGACGGTCAAAGGTCAAAGTTCAAAAAATCCGAAAAAATGAGAAAAGACGTTTCAGGAGGTCAAAGGTCAAAGTTCAAAAAATAAAAAAAAATGATGAGAAAAGACGTTACAGGAGGTCAAAGGTTAAGGTTCTAAAAATCCGAAAAAAATGATGAGAAAAGAATTTTCAGAAGGTCAAAGGTCAAAGTTCAAAAAATCCGAAAAAATGAGAAAAGACGTTTCAGGAGGTCAAAGGTCAAAGTTCAAAAAATCCATTTCTTGTTGAATGCTTTGAAAAATGAAGAAAATAAAGGAAATAATGCAATGTTTTGAATGTTTCTTGTTAAATGCGATGCAAAATGAAGAAACTGCAAGGAAATAATGATGCGATGCGACTCAGTTGAAAAATTTTGTTTTTTATCGACGCCTTAGCCCACTCGCCCATCTCGGCCAATTCTCTTATTTCTTTTATGACAGAAAAATGATGAGAAAGGCGTTTCAGGAGTCAATTCAAATGATAGTTCCGTAAAATGAAAGTTCAAAAAATCCAAAAAAATGATGAGAAAAGACTTTCAGGAGGTGGAGGGGTCCAAAATCAAAAAATCCGAAAAAATGATGAGAAAAGACGTTTCAGGAGGTCAAAGGTCAAAGTTCAAAAAATCCGAAAAAATGATGAGAAAGGACTTTCAGGAGGTCAAAGGTCAAAGTTCAAAAAATAAAAAAAAAATGATGAGAAAAGACGTTACAGAAGGTCAAAGGTCAAAGTTCAAAAAATCCGAAAAAATGATGAGAAAAGACGTATCACGAGGTCAAAGGTCAAAGTTCAAAAAATCCGAAAAAATGATGAGAAAAGACGTTTCATGAGGTCAAAGGTCAAAGTTCAAAAAATAAAAAAAAATGATGAGAAAAAACGTTTCAGAAGGTCAAAGGTCAAAGTTCAAAAAATCCGAAAAAATGATGAGAAAAGACTTTCAGGAGGTGGAGAGGTCCAAAATAAAAAAATCCGAAAAAAATGATGAGAAAAGACGTTTCAGAAGGTCAAAGGTCAAAGTTCAAAAAATCCGAAAAAATGATGAGAAAAGACTTTCAGGAGGTGGAGAGGTCCAAAATCAAAAAATCCGAAAAAAATGATGAGAAAAGACGTTTCAGAAGGTCAAAGGTCAAAGTTCAAAAAATCCGAAAAAATGAGAAAAGACGTTTCAGGAGGTCAAAGGTCAAAGTTCAAAAAATAAAAAAAAATGATGAGAAAAGACGTTACAGGAGGTCAAAGGTTAAGGTTCTAAAAATCCGAAAAAAATGATGAGAAAAGAATTTTCAGAAGGTCAAAGGTCAAAGTTCAAAAAATCCGAAAAAATGAGAAAAGACGTTTCAGGAGGTCAAAGGTCAAAGTTCAAAAAATCCATTTCTTGTTGAATGCTTTGAAAAATGAAGAAAATAAAGGAAATAATGCAATGTTTTGAATGTTTCTTGTTAAATGCGATGAAAAATGAAGAAACTGCAAGGAAATAATGATGCGATGCGACTCAGTTGAAAAATTTTGTTTTTTATCGACGCCTTAGCCCACTCGCCCATCTCGGCCAATTCTCTTATTTCTTTTATGACAGAAAAATGATGAGAAAGACGTTTCAGGAGTCAATTCAAATGATAGTTCCGTAAAATGAAAGTTCAAAAAATCCAAAAAAATGATGAGAAAAGACTTTCAGGAGGTAGAGGGGTCCAAAATCAAAAAATCGGAAAAAATGATGAGAAAAGACTTTTCAGGAGGTCAAAGGTCAAAGTTCAAAAAATCCATTTCTTGTTGAATGCTTTGAAAAATGAAGAACATAAAGGAAATAATGCAATGTTTTGAATGTTTCTTGTTAAATGCGATGAAAATTGAAGAAAATGCAAGGAAATAATGCAATTTTTTAATGTTTCTTGTTGAATGCGATAAAAAATGAAGAAAATAAACTAAATAATGCAATGTTTTTAATGTTTCTTGTTGAATGCGATGAAAAATGAAGAAAATGAAGGAAATGATGCGATGCGACTCAGTTGAAAAATTTTGTTTTTTATCGACGCCTTAGCCCACTCGCCCATCTCGGCCAATTCTCTTATTTCTCTTATGACAGAAAAATGATGAGAAAGACGTTTCAGGAGTCAATTCAAATGATAGTTCCGTAAAACGAAAGTTCAAAAAATCCAAAAAAATGATGAGAAAAGACGTTTCAGGAGGTCAAAGGTCAAAGTTCAAAAAATCCAAAAAAATGATGAGAAAAGACGTTTCAGGAGGTGGAGGGGTCAAAAATAAAAAAATCCGAAAAAATGATGAGAAAAGACGTTTCAGAAGGACAAAGGTCAAAGTTCAAAAAGTCAAAAAAAATGATGAGAAAAGACGTTTCAGGAGGTCAAAGGTCAAAGTTCAAAAAATCCGAAAAATGATGAGAAAAGACGTTTCAGGAGGTCAAAGGTCAAAGTTCAAAAAATCAAAAAAAAAAATGAGAAAAGACGTTTCAGAAGGTCAAAGGTCAAAGTTCAAAAAATCCGAAAAAATGATGAGAAAAGACGTTTCAGGAGGTCAAAGGTCAAAGTTCAAAAAATCCATTTCTTGTTGAATGCTTTGAAAAATGAAGAAAATAAAGGAAATAATGCAATGTTTTGAATGTTTCTTGTTAAATGCGATGAAAAATGAAGAAAATGCAAGGAAATAATGCAATTTTTTAATGTTTCTTGTTGAATGCGATAAAAAATGAAGAAAATAAACTAAATAATGCAATGTGTTTAATGTTTCTTGTTGAATGCGATGAAAAATGAAGAAAATAAAGGAAATAATGATGCGATGCGACTCAGTTGAAAAATTTTGTTTTTTATCGACGCCTTAGCCCACTCGCCCATCTCGGCCCATTCTCTTATTTCGGATTCGAAACGACATCACAACTCTCTATTGAAAATTTGTTTTGTGATCGACGCCTTAGCCCACTCGCCCATCTCGGCCAATTCTCTTATTTCTCTTAGGACAGAAAAATGATGAGAAAGACGTTTCAGGAGTCAATTCAAATGATAGTTCCGTAAAATGAAAGTTCAAAAAATCCAAAAAAATGATGAGAAAAGACGTTTCAGAAGGTCAAAGGTCAAAGTTCAAAAAATCCATTTCTTGTTGAATGCTTTGAAAAATGAAGAAAATAAAGGAAATAATGCAATGTTTTGAATGTTTCTTGTTTAATGCGATGAAAAATGAAGAAAATGCAAAGAAATAATGCAATTTTTTAATGTTTGTTGTTGAATACGATAAAAAATGAAGAAAATAAACTAAATAATGCAATGTTTTTAATGTTTCTGTTGAATGCGATGAAAAATGAAGAAAATAAAGGAAATAATGATGCGATGCGACTCAGTTGAAAAATTTTGTTTTTTATCGACGCCTTAGCCCACTCGCCCATCTCGGCCCATTCTCTTATTTCGGATTCGAAACGACATCACAACTCTCTATTGAAAATTTTTTTTGTGATCGACGCCTTAGCCCACTCGCCCATCTCGGCCAATTCTCTTATTTCTCTTATGACAGAAAAATGATGAGAAAGACGTTTCAGGAGTCAATTCAAATGATAGTTCCGTAAAATGAAAGTTCAAAAAATCCAAAAAAATGATGAGAAAAGACGTTTCAGAAGGTCAAAGGTCAAAGTTCAAAAAATCCGAAAAATGATGAGAAAAGACGTTTCAGGAGGTCAAAGGTCAAAGTTCAAAAAATCAAAAAAAATGATGAGAAAAGACGTTTCAGAAGGTCAAAGGTCAAAGTTCAAAAAATCCGAAAAAATGATGAGAAAAGACGTTTCAGGAGGTCAAAGGTCAAAGTTCAAAAAATCCATTTCTTGTTGAATGCTTTGAAAAATGAAGAAAATAAAGGAAATAATGCAATGTTTTGAATGTTTCTTGTTAAATGCGATGAAAAATGAAGAAAATGCAAGGAAATAATGCAATTTTTTAATGTTTCTTGTTGAATGCGATAAAAAATGAAGAAAATAAACTAAATAATGCAATGTGTTTAATGTTTCTTGTTGAATGCGATGAAAAATGAAGAAAATAAAGGAAATAATGATGCGATGCGACTCAGTTGAAAAATTTTGTTTTTTATCGACGCCTTAGCCCACTCGCCCATCTCGGCCCATTCTCTTATTTCGGATTCGAAACGACATCACAACTCTCTATTGAAAATTTGTTTTGTGATCGACGCCTTAGCCCACTCGCCCATCTCGGCCAATTCTCTTATTTCTCTTATGACAGAAAAATGATGAGAAAGACGTTTCAGGAGTCAATTCAAATGATAGTTCCGTAAAATGAAAGTTCAAAAAATCCAAAAAAATGATGAGAAAAGACGTTTCAGAAGGTCAAAGGTCAAAGTTCAAAAAATCCGAAAAAATGATGAGAAAAGACGTTTCAGGAGGTCAAAGGTCAAAGTTAAAAAAATCCGAAAAAAAGATGAGAAAAGACTTTCAGGAGGTGGAGAGGTCCAAAATAAAAAAATCCGAAAAAATGATGAGAAAAGACTTTCAGGAGGTGGAGAGGTCCAAAGTCAAAAAATCCGAAAAAAATGATGAGAAAAGACGTTTCAGAAGGTCAAAGGTCAAAGTTCAAAAAATCCGAAAAAATGAGAAAAGACGTTTCAGGAGGTCAAAGGTCAAAGTTCAAAAAATAAAAAAAAATGATGAGAAAAGACGTTACAGGAGGTCAAAGGTTAAGGTTCTAAAAATCCGAAAAAAATGATGAGAAAAGAATTTTCAGAAGGTCAAAGGTCAAAGTTCAAAAAATCCGAAAAAATGAGAAAAGACGTTTCAGGAGGTCAAAGGTCAAAGTTCAAAAAATCCATTTCTTGTTGAATGCTTTGAAAAATGAAGAAAATAAAGAAAATAATGCAATGTTTTGAATGTTTCTTGTTAAATGCGATGAAAAATGAAGAAACTGCAAGGAAATAATGATGCGATGCGACTCAGTTGAAAAATTTTTTTTTTATCGACGCCTTAGCCCACTCGCCCATCTCGGCCAATTCTCTTATTTCTTTTATGACAGAAAAATGATGAGAAAGACTTTTCAGGAGTCAATTCAAATGATAGTTCCGTAAAATGAAAGTTCAAAAAATCCAAAAAAATGATGAGAAAAGACTTTCAGGAGGTGGAGGGGTCCAAAATCAAAAAATCCGAAAAAATGATGAGAAAAGACGTTTCAGGAGGTCAAAGGTCAAAGTTCAAAAAATCCGAAAAAATGATGAGAAAAGACGTATCACGAGGTCAAAGGTCAAAGTTCAAAAAATCCGAAAAAATGATGAGAAAAGACGTTTCATGAGGTCAAAGGTCAAAGTTCAAAAAATAAAAAAAAATGATGAGAAAAAACGTTTCAGAAGGTCAAAGGTCAAAGTTCAAAAAATCCGAAAAAATGATGAGAAAAGACTTTCAGGAGGTGGAGAGGTCCAAAATAAAAAAATCCGAAAAAAATGATGAGAAAAGACGTTTCAGAAGGTCAAAGGTCAAAGTTCAAAAAATCCGAAAAAATGAGAAAAGACGTTTCAGGAGGTCAAAGGTCAAAGTTCAAAAAATAAAAAAAAATGATGAGAAAAGACGTTTCAGAAGGTCAAAGGTCAAAGTTCAAAAAATCCGAAAAAATGATGAGAAAAGACGTTTCACGAGGTCAAAGGTCAAAGTTCAAAAAATCCATTTCTTGTTGAATGCTTTGAAAAATGAAGAAAATAAAGGAAATAATGCAATGTTTTGAATGTTTTTTGTTAAATGCGATGAAAAATTAAGAAAATGCAAGGAAATAATGCAATTTTTTAATGTTTCTTGTTGAATGCGATAAAAAATGAAGAAAATAAACTTAATAATGCAATGTTTTTAATGTTTCTTGTTGAATGCGATGAAAAATGAAGAAAATAAAGGAAATAATGATGCGATGCGACTCACTTGAAAAATTTTGTTTTTTATCGACGCCTTAGCCCACTCGCCCATCTCGGCCCATTCTCTTATTTCGGATTCGAAACGACATCACAACTCTCTATTGAAAATTTTTTTTTGTGATCGACGCCTTAGCCCACTCGCCCATCTCGGCCAATTCTCTTATTTCTCTTATGACAGAAAAATGATGAGAAAGACGTTTAAGGAGTCAATTCAAATGATAGTTCCGTAAAATGAAAGTTCAAAAAATCCAAAAAAATGATGAGAAAAGACTTTCAGGAGGTGGAAGGGTCCAAAATAAAAAAATCCGAAAAAATGATGAGAAAAGACGTTTCAGAAGGTCAAAGGTCAAAGTTCAAAAAATCCGAAAAAAAGATGAGAAAAGACTTTCAGGAGGTGGAGAGGTCCAAAATCAAAAAATCCGAAAAAATGATGAGAAAAGACGTTTCAGAAGGTCAAAGGTCAAAGTTTAAAAAATCCGAAAAAATGATGAGAAAAGACGTTTCACGAGGTCAAAGGTCAAAGTTCAAAAAATAAAAAAAAATGATGAGAAAAGACGTTTCAGAAGGTCAAAGGTCAAAGTTCAAAAAATCCGAAAAAATGATGAGAAAAGACGTTTCACGAGGTCAAAGGTCAAAGTTCAAAAAATCCATTTCTTGTTGAATGCTTTGAAAAATGAAGAAAATAAAGGAAATAATGCAATGTTTTGAATGTTTCTTGTTAAATGCGATGAAAAATGAAGAAAATGCAAGGAAATAATGCAATTTTTTAATGTTTCTTGTTGAATGCGATAAAAAATGAAGAAAATAAACTAAATAATGCAATGTTTTTAATGTTTCTTGTTGAATGCGATGAAAAATGAAGAAAATAAAGGAAATAATGATGCGATGCGACTCAGTTGAAAAATTTTGTTTTTTATCGACGCCTTAGCCCACTCGCCCATCTCGGCCCATTCTCTTATTTCGGATTCGAAACGACATCACAACTCTCTATTGAAAATTTGTTTTGTGATCGACGCCTTAGCCCACTCGCCCATCTCGGCCAATTCTCTTATTTCTCTTATGACAGAAAAATGATGAGAAAGACGTTTCAGGAGTCAATTCAAATGATAGTTCCGTAAAATGAAAGTTCAAAAAATCCAAAAAAATGATGAGAAAAGACGTTTCAGAAGGTCAAAGGTCAAAGTTCAAAAAATCCGAAAAAATGATGAGAAAAGACGTTTCAGGAGGTCAAAGGTCAAAGTTCAAAAAATCCGAAAAAAAGATGAGAAAAGACTTTCAGGAGGTGGAGAGGTCCAAAATAAAAAAATCCGAAAAAATGATGAGAAAAGACGTTTCAGGAGGTCAAAGGTCAAAGTTCAAAAAATCCGAAAAAATGATGAGAAAGGACTTTCAGGAGGTGGAGAGGTCCAAAATAAAAAAATCCGAAAAAATGATGAGAAAAGACGTTTGAGAAGGTCAAAGGTCAAAGTTCAAAAAATCCGAAAAAATGAGAAAAGACGTTTCAGGAGGTCAAAGGTCAAAGTTCAAAAAATAAAAAAAAATGATGAGAAAAGACGTTACAGGAGGTCAAAGGTTAAGGTTCTAAAAATCCGAAAAAAATGATGAGAAAAGAATTTTCAGAAGGTCAAAGGTCAAAGTTCAAAAAATCCGAAAAAATGAGAAAAGACGTTTCAGGAGGTCAAAGGTCAAAGTTCAAAAAATCCATTTCTTGTTGAATGCTTTGAAAAATGAAGAAAATAAAGGAAATAATGCAATGTTTTGAATGTTTCTTGTTAAATGCGATGAAAAATGAAGAAACTGCAAGGAAATAATGATGCGATGCGACTCAGTTGAAAAATTTTGTTTTTTATCGACGCCTTAGCCCACTCGCCCATCTCGGCCAATTCTCTTATTTCTTTTATCCCAGAAAAATGATGAGAAAGACGTTTCAGGAGTCAATTCAAATGATAGTTCCGTAAAATGAAAGTTCAAAAAATCCAAAAAAATGATGAGAAAAGACTTTCAGGAGGTGGAGGGGTCCAAAATCAAAAAATCCGAAAAAATGATGAGAAAAGACGTTTCAGGAGGTCAAAGGTCAAAGTTCAAAAAATCCGAAAAAATGATGAGAAAAGACGTTTCACGAGGTCAAAGGTCAAAGTTCAAAAAATCCGAAAAAATGATGAGAAAAGACGTATCACGAGGTCAAAGGTCAAAGTTCAAAAAATCCGAAAAAATGATGAGAAAAGACGTTTCATGAGGTCAAAGGTCAAAGTTCAAAAAATAAAAAAAAATGATGAGAAAAAACGTTTCAGAAGGTCAAAGGTCAAAGTTCAAAAAATCCGAAAAAATGATGAGAAAAGACTTTCAGGAGGTGGAGAGGTCCAAAATAAAAAAATCCGAAAAAAATGATGAGAAAAGACGTTTCAGAAGGTCAAAGGTCAAAGTTCAAAAAATCCGAAAAAATGATGAGAAAAGACTTTCAGGAGGTGGAGAGGTCCAAAATCAAAAAATCCGAAAAAAATGATGAGAAAAGACGTTTCACGAGGTCAAAGGTCAAAGTTCAAAAAATCCATTTCTTGTTGAATGCTTTGAAAAATGAAGAAAATAAAGGAAATAATGCAATGTTTTGAATGTTTTTTGTTAAATGCGATGAAAAATGAAGAAAATGCAAGGAAACAATGCAATTTTTTAATGTTTCTTGTTGAATGCGATAAAAAATGAAGAAAATAAACTTAATAATGCAATGTTTTTAATGTTTCTTGTTGAATGCGATGAAAAATGAAGAAAATAAAGGAAATAATGATGCGATGCGACTCAATTGAAAAATTTTGTTTTTTATCGACGCCTTAGCCCACTCGCCCATCTCGGCCCATTCTCTTATTTCGGATTCGAAACGACATCACAACTCTCTATTGAAAATTTTTTTTTGTGATCGACGCCTTAGCCCACTCGCCCATCTCGGCCAATTCTCTTATTTCTCTTATGACAGAAAAATGATGAGAAAGACGTTTCAGGAGTCAATTCAAATGATAGTTCCGTAAAATGAAAGTTAAAAAAATCCAAAAAAATGATGAGAAAAGACGTTACAGAAGGTCAAACGTCAAAGTTCAAAAAATCCGAAAAATGATGAGAAAAGACGTTTCAGGAGGTCAAAGGTCAAAGTTCAAAAAATCAAAAAAAATGATGAGAAAAGACGTTTCAGAAGGTCAAAGGTCAAAGTTCAAAAAATCCGAAAAATTGATGAGAAAAGACGTTTCACGAGGTCAAAGGTCAAAGTTCAAAAAATCCATTTCTTGTTGAATGCTTTGAAAAATGAAGAAAATAAAGGAAATAATGCAATGTTTTGAATGTTTCTTGTTAAATGCGATGAAAAATGAAGAAAATGCAAGGAAATAATGCAATTTTTTAATGTTTCTTGTTGAATGCGATAAAAAATGAAGAAAATAAACTAAATAATGCAATGTTTTTAATGTTTTTTGTTGAATGCGATGAAAAATGAAGAAAATAAAGAAAATAATGATGCGATGCGACTCAGTTGAAAAATTTTGTTTTTTATCGACGCCTTAGCCCACTCGCCCATCTCGGCCCATTCTCTTATTTCGGATTCGAAACGACATCACAACTCTCTATTGAAAATTTTTTTTTGTGATCGACGCCTTAGCCCACTCGCCCATCTCGGCCAATTCTCTTATTTCTCTTATGACAGAAAAATGATGAGAAAGACGTTTCAGGAGTCAATTCAAATGATAGTTCCGTAAAATGAAAGTTCAAAAAATCCAAAAAAATGATGAGAAAAGACGTTACAGAAGGTCAAACGTCAAAGTTCAAAAAATCCGAAAAATGATGAGAAAAGACGTTTCAGGAGGTCAAAGGTCAAAGTTCAAAAAATCAAAAAAAATGATGAGAAAAGACGTTTCAGAAGGTCAAAGGTCAAAGTTCAAAAAATCCGAAAAATTGATGAGAAAAGACGTTTCACGAGGTCAAAGGTCAAAGTTCAAAAAATCCATTTCTTGTTGAATGCTTTGAAAAATGAAGAAAATAAAGGAAATAATGCAATGTTTTGAATGTTTCTTGTTAAATGCGATGAAAAATGAAGAAAATGCAAGGAAATATTGCAATTTTTTAATGTTTCTTGTTGAATGCGATAAAAAATGAAGAAAATAAACTAAATAATGCAATGTTTTTAATGTTTCTTGTTGAATGCGATGAAAAATGAAGAAAATGAAGGAAATAATGATGCGATGCGACTCAGTTGAAAAATTTTGTTTTTTATCGACGCCTTAGCCCACTCGCCCATCTCGGCCCATTCTCTTATTTCGGATTCGAAACGACATCACAACTCTCTATTGAAATTTTTTTTTTGTGATCGACGCCTTAGCCCACTCGCCCATCTCGGCCAATTCTCTTATTTTTCTTATGACAGAAAAATGATGAGAAAGACGTTTCAGGAGTCAATTCAAATGATAGTTCCGTAAAATGAAAGTTCAAAAAATCCAAAAAAATGATGAGAAAAGACTTTCAGGAGGTGGAGGGGTCCAAAATAAAAAAATCCGAAAAAATGATGAGAAAAGACGTTTCAGAAGGTCAAAGGTCAAAGTTCAAAAAATCCGAAAAAAAGATGAGAAAAGACTTTCAGGAGGTGGAGAGGTCCAAAATCAAAAAATCCGAAAAAATGATGAGAAAAGACGTTTCAGAAGGTCAAAGGTCAAAGTTTAAAAAATCCGAAAAAATGATGAGAAAAGACGTTTCACGAGGTCAAAGGTCAAAGTTCAAAAAATAAAAAAAAATGATGAGAAAAACGTTTCAGAAGGTCAAAGGTCAAAGTTCAAAAAATCCGAAAAAATGATGAGAAAAGACTTTCAGGAGGTGGAGAGGTCCAAAATAAAAAAATCCGAAAAAAATGATGAGAAAAGACGTTTCAGGAGGTCAAAGGTCAAAGTTCAAAAAAAAAAAAAAAATGATGAAAAAAGACCTTTCAGGAGGTCAAAGGTCAAAGTTCAAAAAATCCGTTTCTTGTTGAATGCGATGAAAAATGAAGAAAATAAAAGAAATAATGCAATTTTTCCAATGGCTCTTGATGAATGCGATGAAAAATGAAGAAAATAAAGGAAATAATGCAATTTTTTGAATGTTTCTTGTTGAATGTGATGAAAAATGAAGAAAATAATGCAATTTTTTGAATGTTTCTTGTTGAATGCGATGAAAAATGAAGAAAATAAAGGAAATAATGCAATTTTTTGAATGTTTCGTGTTGAATGCGATGAAAAATGAAGAAAATAGAGGAAATAATGCAATTTTTGGAATGTTTCTTGTTGAATGCGATGAAAAATGAAGAAAATAAAGGAAAAAATGCAATTTTTGGAATGTTTCTTGTTGAATGCGATGGAAAATGAAGAAAATAAAGGAAATAATGCAATTTTTTTAATGTTTCTTGTTAAATGCAATGAAAAAAGAAGAAAATAAAGGAAATAATGCAATTTTTTGAATGTTTCTTGTTGAATGCGATGAAAAATGAAGAAAATAAAGGGAATAATGCAACGTTTGTCAGTGCTCTGGCGTGCATTGCCGTGCTCTTGCGTGCACTGGCATGCTCTGGCGTGCACTGGCATGCTCTGGCGTGCATTGACGTGCTCGTGCGTTCACTGGCGTGCTCTGGCGTGCACTGGCGTGCTCTGGCGTGCACTGGCGTGTTCTGGCGTGCACTGGCGTACTCTAGCGTGCACTGGCGTACTCTGGCGTGCACTGGCATGCACTGGCGTGCTCTGGCGTGCTCTTCTATGCAGAACTCAAGTGCTTGACAATAGAAATCCACTACCCGACAATAGAACTCAAATAACTTGATGATTTTTAAAAATTCAAGTGCTGTGATGTGCGTTTTTCTAAAATTTTATGTTCATGATTTGCTCTATAAATTTATTGATTAAATAGACTTGAAATGGTGTATTGGACATTGATTTACACATACTGTAATTGCAAAATGGTTTTAACAAGTGAAAAAAATATTATAGCAACTTCAAGTGCTGAAATGTAATCTGCTGTGCTCTACCGTGCTCTGGCGTGCACTGGCGTGCTCTGGCGTGCTCTGGCGTGCTCTGGCTTGCTCTGGCGTGCATTGACGTGCTCTGGCGTGCACTGGCGTGCTCTGGCGTGCTCTGGCGTGCATTGACGTGCTCTGGCGTGCACTGGCGTGCTCTGGAGTGCTTTGGTGTGAATTGGCGTGCTCTGGCGTGCACTGGCGTGCTCTGGCGTGCATTGACGTGCTCTGGTGTGAATTGGCGTGCTCTGGCATGCACTGGCGTGCACTGGCGTGCACTGGCGTGCACTGGCGTGCACTGGCGTGCATTGGCGTGCTCTGGTGTGAATTGGCGTGCTCTGGCGTGCACTGGCGTGCTCTGGCGTGCATTGACGAGTTCTGGTGTTAATTGGCGTGCTCTGGCGTGCACTTGCGTGCTCTGGCGTGCACTTGCGTGCTCTGGCGTGCACTTGCGTGCTCTGGCGTGCACTAGCGTGCTTTAGCATGCTCTGGCGTGCACTGGCGTACTCTGGCGTGCATTGAATTGCTCTGGCGTGCATTGAATTGCTTTGGCGTGCACTGGCGTGCACTGGCGTGCTCTGGCGTGCATTGACTTGCTCTGGCGTGCACTGGCGTGCTCTGGCGTTCATTGACTTGCTCTGGCGTAACTGGCGTAATCTGGCGTGCACTGGCGTGCACTGGTGTGAACTGGCGTGTTCTGGCGTGCACTGGCGTGCTCTGGCGTGCACTGGCGTGCTCTGGTGTGAATTGGCGTGCTCTGGCGTGCATTGAATTGCTCTGGCGTGCACTGGCGTGCTCTGGAGTGCTCTGGCGTGCACTGGCGTGCTCTGGCGTGCACTGGCGTGCTCTGGCGTGCACTGGCGTGCTCTGGCGTGCTCTGGCGTGCTCTGGCGTGCATTGACGTTCTCTGGCGTGCACTAACGTGCTCTGGCGTGCTCTGGTGTGAATTGGCGTGCTCTGGCGTGCACTGGCGTGCTCTGGCGTGCATTGACGATCTCTGGTGTGAATTGGCGTGCTCTGGCGTGTACTTGCGTGCTCTGGCGTGCACTGGCGTGCATTGACGTACTCGTGCGTGCACTGGCGTGCTCTGGCGTGCACTGGCGTGCTCTGGTGTGAATTGGCGTGCTCTGGCGTGCACTGGCGTGCTCTGGTGTGAATTGGCGTGCTCTGGCGTGCACTGGCGTGCACTGGCGTGCTCTGGTGTGAATTGGCGTGCACTGGCGTGCACTTGCGTGCTCTGGCGTGCACTGGCGTGCTTTGGCGTGCTCTAGCGTGCATTGAATTGCTCTGGCGTGCACTGGCGTACACTGGCGTGCTCTGGCGTGCACTGGCGTGCACTGGCGTACTCTGGCGTGCACTGGCGTGCTCTGGCGTGCATTGACTTGCTCTGGCGTGCACTGGCGTGCTCTGGCGTGCACTGGCGTGCTCTGGTGTGAATTGGTGTACACTGGCGTGCACTGGCGTGCTCTGGCGTGCATTGACGTGCTCTGGTGTGAATTGGCGTGCTCTGGCGTGCACTGGCGTGCATTGACGTACTCGTGCGTGCACTGGCGTGCTCTGGCGTGCTCTGGCGTGCTCTGGCGTGCACCGGCATGCTCTTGTGTGAATTGGCGTGCTCTGGCGTGCACTGGCGTGCACTGGCGTTCTCTTGTGTGAATTGGCGTGCTCTGGCGTGCTCTGGCGTGCACTGGCGTGCACTGGCGTGCACTGGCGTGCTCTGGTGTGAATTGGCGTGCACTGGCGTGCACTTGCGTGCTCTGGCGTGCTCTGGCGTGCTTTTGCGTGCTCTTGCGTGCATTGACGTGCTCTTGCGTGCACTGGCGTGCTCTGGCGTGCACTGGCGTGCTCTGGCGTGCACTGGCGTGCACTGGCGTGCACTGGCGTGCTCTGGCGTGCACTGGCGTGCTCTGGTGTGAATTGGCGTGCTCTGGCGTGCACTGGCGTGCTCTGGTGTAAATTGGCGTGCTCTGGCGTACATTGAATTGCTCTGGCGTGCACTGGCGTGCTCTGACGTGCACTGGCGTGCACTGGCGTGCTCTGGCTTGCACTGGCGTGCTATGGCGTGCATTGACGTGCTTTGGCGTGTACTGGCGTGCTCTGGCGTGTTCTGGTGTGAATTGGCGTGCTCTGGCGTGCACTGGCGTGCTCTGGCGTGCATTGACGTGCTCTGGTGTGAATTGGCGTGCTCTGGGGTGCACTGGCGTGCACTGGCGTGCTTTGGCGTGCTCTGGCGTTCACTGGCGTGCTCTGGCGTGCACTGGCGTGCTCTGGCGTGCACTGGCGTGCTCTGGCGTGCATTGACGTGCTCGTGAGTGCACTGGCGTGCTCTGGCGTGCACTGGCGTTCTCTGGCGTGCACTTGCGTGCACTGGCGTGCTCTGGCATGCATTGACGTGCTCTTGCGTGCACTGGCGTGCTCTGCTATGCAGAACTCAAGTGCTTGACAATAGAAATCCACTACCCGACAATAGAACTCAAATAACTTGAATAATTTTTAAAAATTCAAGTGCTGTGATGTGCGTTTTTCTCAAACTTTTTGATCATGATTTGCTCTATAAATTTATTGATTAAATAGACTTGAAATGGAGTATTGGGCATTGATTTACACACCCTGTAATTAAAAAATGATTTTAACAAGTGAAAAAAATATTATAGCAACTTCAAGTGCTGAGCTGTTCTCTGCTGTGCTCTACCGTGCTCTGGCGTGCACTGACGTGCTCTGGCGTGCTCTGGCGTGCTCTGGCTTGCTCTGGCGTGCATTTACGTGCTCTGGCGTGCACTGGCGTGCACTGGCGTGCACTGGCGTGCACTGGCGTGCTCTGGCGTGCTCTGGCGTGCTCTGGTGTGAATTGGCTTGCACTGGAATGCACTTGCGTGCTCTGGCGTGCACTGGCGTGCTCTGGCGTGCTCTGGCGTGCTCTGGCGTGCATTGACTTGCTCTGGCGTGCACTGGCGTGCTCTGGCGTGCACTGGCGTGCTCTGGCGTGCACTGGCGTGCTCTGGTGTGAATTGGCATACATTGGCGTGCACTGGCGTGCTCTGGCGTGCTCTGGCGTGCTTTGGCGTGCACTGGAGTGCTCTGGAGTGCTCTGGCGTGCACTGGCGTGCTCTGGCGTGCATTGACGTGCTCTTGCGTGCACTGGCGTGCACTGGCGTGCTCTGGTGTGAATTGGCGTGCTCTGGCGTGCACTGGCGTGTTCTAGCGTGCACTGGCGTACTCTAGCGTGCACTGGCGTACTCTGGCGTGCACTGGCATGCACTGGCGTGCTCTGGCGTGCTCTTCTATGCAGAACTCAAGTGCTTGACAATAGAAATCAACTACCCGACAATAGAACTCAAATAACTTGATGATTTTTAAAAATTCAAGTGCTGTGATGTGCGTTTTTCTCAAACTTTATGTTCATGATTTGCTCTATAAATTTATTGATTAAATAGACTTGAAATGGTGTATTGGACATTGATTTACACATAATGTAATTGCAAAATGGTTTTAACAAGTGAAAAAAATATTATAGCAACTTCAAGTGCTGAGCTGTAATCTGCTGTGCTCTACCGTGCTCTGGCGTGCACTGGCGTGCATTGACGTACTCGTGCGTGCACTGGCGTGCTCTGGCGTGCACTGGCGTGCTCTGGTGTGAATTGGCGTGCTCTGGCGTGCACTGGCGTGCTCTGGTGTGAATTGGCGTGCTCTGGCGTGCACTGGCGTGCACTGGCGTGCTCTGGTGTGAATTGGCGTGCACTGGCGTGCACTTGCGTGCTCTGGCGTGCACTGGCGTGCTTTGGCGTGCTCTAGCGTGCATTGAATTGCTCTGGCGTGCACTGGCGTACACTGGCGTGCTCTGGCGTGCACTGGCGTGCACTGGCGTACTCTGGCGTGCACTGGCGTGCTCTGGCGTGCATTGACTTGCTCTGGCGTGCACTGGCGTGCTCTGGCGTGCACTGGCGTGCTCTGGTGTGAATTGGTGTACACTGGCGTGCACTGGCGTGCTCTGGCGTGCATTGACGTGCTCTGGTGTGAATTGGCGTGCTCTGGCGTGCACTGGCGTGCATTGACGTACTCGTGCGTGCACTGGCGTGCTCTGGCGTGCTCTGGCGTGCTCTGGCGTGCACCGGCATGCTCTTGTGTGAATTGGCGTGCTCTGGCGTGCACTGGCGTGCACTGGCGTTCTCTTGTGTGAATTGGCGTGCTCTGGCGTGCTCTGGCGTGCACTGGCGTGCACTGGCGTGCACTGGCGTGCTCTGGTGTGAATTGGCGTGCACTGGCGTGCACTTGCGTGCTCTGGCGTGCTCTGGCGTGCTTTTGCGTGCTCTTGCGTGCATTGACGTGCTCTTGCGTGCACTGGCGTGCTCTGGCGTGCACTGGCGTGCTCTGGCGTGCACTGGCGTGCACTGGCGTGCACTGGCGTGCTCTGGCGTGCACTGGCGTGCTCTGGTGTGAATTGGCGTGCTCTGGCGTGCACTGGCGTGCTCTGGTGTAAATTGGCGTGCTCTGGCGTACATTGAATTGCTCTGGCGTGCACTGGCGTACTCTGACGTGCACTGGCGTGCACTGGCGTGCTCTGGCTTGCACTGGCGTGCTATGGCGTGCATTGACGTGCTTTGGCGTGTACTGGCGTGCTCTGGCGTGTTCTGGTGTGAATTGGCGTGCTCTGGCGTGCACTGGCGTGCTCTGGCGTGCATTGACGTGCTCTGGTGTGAATTGGCGTGCTCTGGGGTGCACTGGCGTGCACTGGCGTGCTTTGGCGTGCTCTGGCGTTCACTGGCGTGCTCTGGCGTGCACTGGCGTGCTCTGGCGTGCACTGGCGTGCTCTGGCGTGCATTGACGTGCTCGTGAGTGCACTGGCGTGCTCTGGCGTGCACTGGCGTTCTCTGGCGTGCACTTGCGTGCACTGGCGTGCTCTGGCATGCATTGACGTGCTCTTGCGTGCACTGGCGTGCTCTGCTATGCAGAACTCAAGTGCTTGACAATAGAAATCCACTACCCGACAATAGAACTCAAATAACTTGAATAATTTTTAAAAATTCAAGTGCTGTGATGTGCGTTTTTCTCAAACTTTTTGATCATGATTTGCTCTATAAATTTATTGATTAAATAGATTTGAAATGGAGTATTGGGCATTGATTTACACACCCTGTAATTAAAAAATGATTTTAACAAGTGAAAAAAATATTATAGCAACTTCAAGTGCTGAGCTGTTCTCTGCTGTGCTCTACCGTGCTCTGGCGTGCACTGACGTGCTCTGGCGTGCACTGACGTGCTCTGGCGTGCACTGGCGTGCTCTGGCGTGCTCTGGCGTGCTCTGGTGTGAATTGGCTTGCACTGGAATGCACTTGCGTGCTCTGGCGTGCACTGGCGTGCTCTGGCGTGCTCTGGCGTGCTCTGGCGTGCATTGACTTGCTCTGGCGTGCACTGGCGTGCTCTGGCGTGCACTGGCGTGCTCTGGCGTGCACTGGCGTGCTCTGGTGTGAATTGGCATACATTGGCGTGCACTGGCGTGCTCTGGCGTGCTCTGGCGTGCTTTGGCGTGCACTGGAGTGCTCTGGAGTGCTCTGGCGTGCACTGGCGTGCTCTGGCGTGCATTGACGTGCTCTTGCGTGCACTGGCGTGCACTGGCGTGCTCTGGTGTGAATTGGCGTGCTCTGGCGTGCACTGGCGTGTTCTAGCGTGCACTGGCGTACTCTAGCGTGCACTGGCGTACTCTGGCGTGCACTGGCATGCACTGGCGTGCTCTGGCGTGCTCTTCTATGCAGAACTCAAGTGCTTGACAATAGAAATCAACTACCCGACAATAGAACTCAAATAACTTGATGATTTTTAAAAATTCAAGTGCTGTGATGTGCGTTTTTCTCAAACTTTATGTTCATGATTTGCTCTATAAATTTATTGATTAAATAGACTTGAAATGGTGTATTGGACATTGATTTACACATAATGTAATTGCAAAATGGTTTTAACAAGTGAAAAAAATATTATAGCAACTTCAAGTGCTGAGCTGTAATCTGCTGTGCTCTACCGTGCTCTGGCGTGCACTGGCGTGCTCTGGCGTGCTCTGGCGTGCTCTGGCTTGCTCTGGCGTGCATTGACGTGCTCTGGCGTGCACTGGCGTGCTCTGGCGTGCTCTGGCGTTCTCTGGCTGCACTGGCGTGCTCTGGTGTGAATTGGCGTGCACAGGCGTGCACTTGCGTGCTCTGGCGTGCACTGGCGTGCTTTGGCGTGCTCTGGCGTGCAATGGCGTGCTCTGGCGTGCATTGAATTGCTCTGGCGTGCACTGGCGTGCACTGGCGTTCTCTGGCGTGGTTTGGCGTGCTTTGGCGTGCACTGGAGTGCTCTGGCGTGCACTGGCGTGCTCTGGCGTGCATTGACGTGCTCTTGCGTGCACTGGCGTGCTCTGGCGTGCTCTGGTGTGAATTGGCGTGCTCTGGCGTGCACTGGCGTGCTCTGGTGTGAATTGGCGTGCTCTGGCGTGCACTGGCGTGCACTGGCGTGCATTGACGTGCTTTGGCGTGCTCTGGTGTGAATTGGCGTGCTCTGGCGTGCACTGGCGTGCTCTGGAGTGCATTGACGTGTTCTGGTGTTAATTGGCGTGCTCTGGCGTGCACTTGCGTGCTCTGGCGTGCACTAGCGTGCTTTAGCATGCTCTGGCGTGCACTGGCGTACTCTGGCGTGCATTGAATTGCTCTGGCGTGCATTGAATTGCTTTGGCGTGGACTGGCGTGGACTGGCGTGCTCTGGCGTGCATTGACTTGCTCTGGCGTGCACTGGCGTGCTATGGCGTTCATTGACGTGCTCTGGCGTGCACTGGCGTAATCTGGCGTGCACTGGCGTGCACTGGTGTGAACTGGCGTGCTCTGGCGTGCACTGGCGTGCTCTGGTGTGAATTGGCGTGCTCTGGCGTGCATTGAATTGCTCTGGCGTGCACTGGCGTGCTCTGGCGTGCTCTGGCGTGCACTGGCGTGCTCTGGCGTGCTCTGGCGTGCACTGGCGTGCTCTGGCGTTCTCTGGCGTGCTCTGGCGTGCATTGACATGCTCTGGCGTGCACTAACGTGCTCTGGCGTGCTCTGGTGTGAATTGGCGTGCTCTGGCGTGCACTGGCGTGCTCTGGCGTGCATTGACGATCTCTGGTGTGAATTGGCGTGCTCTGGCGTGCACTGGCGTGCATTGACGTACTCGTGCGTGCACTGGCGTGCTCTGGCGTGCTCTGGCGTGCTCTGGCGTGCTCTGGTGTGAATTGGCGTGCTCTGGCGTGCACTGGCGTGCTCTGGTGTGAATTGGCGTGCTCTGGCGTGCTCTGGCGTGCACTGGCGTGCTCTGGTGTGAATTGGCGTGCACTGGCGTGCACTTGCGTGCTCTGGCGTGCACTGGTGTGCTTTGGCGTGCTCTGGCGTGCATTGAATTGCTCTGGCGTGCACTGGCGTGCACTGGCGTGCACTGGCGTACACTGGCGTGCTCTGGCGTGCACTGGCGTGCATTGGCGTGCTCTGGCGTGCACTGGCGTGCTCTGGCGTGCATTGACTTGCTCTGGCGTGCACTGGCGTGCTCTGGCGTGCACTGGCGTGCTCTGGTGTGAATTGGTGTACACTGGCGTGCTCTGGCGTGCATTGACGTGCTCTGGTGTGAATTGGCGTGCTCTGGCGTGCACTGGCGTGCTCTGGCGTGCACTGGCGTGCATTGACGTACTCGTGCGTGCACTGGCGTGCACTGGCGTGCTCTGGCGTGCTCTGGCGTGCTCTGGCGTGCACTGGCATGCTCTTGTGTGAATTGGCGTGCTCTGGCGTGCACTGGCGTGCTCTTGTGTTAATTGGCGTGCTCTGGCGTGCTCTGACGTGCACTGGCGTACTCTGGCGTGCATTTAATTGCTCTGGCGTGCACTGGCGTGCAATGGCGTGCTCTGGCGTGCATTGACTTACTCTGGCGTGCACTGGCGGGCTCTGGCGTGCACTGGCGTGCTCTGGCGTGCTCTGGTGTGAATTGGTGTACACTGGCGTGCTCTGGCGTGCATTGACGTGCTCTGGTGTGAATTGGCGTGCTCTGGCGTGCACTGGCGTGCTCTGGCGTTCATTGGCGTGCATTGACGTACTCGTGCGTGCACTGGCGTGCTCTGGCGTGCTCTGGCGTGCTCTGGCGTGCACTGGCATGCTCTTGTGTGAATTGGCGTGCTCTGGCGTGCACTGGCGTGCTCTTGTGTGAATTGGCGTGCTCTGGCGTGCTCTGGCGTGCACTGGCGTGCACTGGCGTGCTCTGGTGTGAATTGGCGTGCACTGGCGTGCACTTGCGTGCTCTGGCGTGCTCTGGTGTGAATTGGCGTGCTCTGGCGTGCACTGGCGTGCTCTGGTGTAAATTGGCGTGCTCTGGCGTGCATTGAATTGCTCTGGCGTGCACTGGCGTGCTCTGACGTGCACTGGCGTGCTCTGACGTGCACTGGCGTGCACTGGCGTGCTCTGGCGTGCACTGGCGTGCTCTGGCGTGCACTGGCGTGCTCTGGCTTGCACTGGCGTGCTATGGCGTGCATTGACGTGCTCTGGCGTGCACTGGCGTGCTCTGGCGTGTTCTGGTGTGAATTGGCGTTCTCTGGCGTGCACTGGCGTGCTCTGGCGTGCATTGACGTGCTCTGGTGTGAATTGGCGTGCTCTGGGGTGCACTGGCGTGCACTGGCGTGCTTTGGCGTGCTCTGGCGTTCACTGGCGTGCTCTGAAGTGCACTGGCGTGCTCTGGCGTGCATTGACTTGCTCTGGCGTGCACTGGCGTGCTCTGGTGTGAATTGGCGTACACTGGCGTGCACTGGCGTGCTCTGGCGTGCTCTGGCGTGCGTTGGCGTGCACTGGAGTGCTCTGGAGTGCTCTGGCGTGCACTGGCGTGCTCTTGCGTGCATTGGCGTGCTCTTTCGTGCATTGAATTGCTCTGGCGTGCACTGACGTGCTCTGGCGTGCACTGGCGTGCTCTGGCGTGCACTGGCGTGCTCTGGCGTGCACTGGCGTGCTCTGGCGTGCACTGGCGTGCTCTGGCGTCCACTGGCGTGCTCTGGCGTCCACTGGCGTGCTCTGGCGTGCACTGGCGTGCACTGGCGTGCTCTGGCGTTAACTGGCGTGCTCTGGCACTGGCGTTAACTGGCGTGCTCTGGCACTGGCGTTCACTGGCGTGCTCTGGCGTGCACTGGCATGCTCTGGCATGCATTGACGTGCTCTGGTGTGAATTGGCGTGCTCTGGCGAGCACTGGCGTGCTCTGGCGTGCTCTGGCGTGCACTGGCGTGCACTGGCGTGCATTGACGAACTCGTGCGTGCACTGGCGTGCTCTGGCCAGCTCTGGCGTGCTCTGGCGTGCACTGGCGTGCTCTGGGGTGATTTGGCGTGCTCTGGCGTGCACTGGCGTGCTCTGGTATGAATTGGCGTGCTCTGGCGTGCATTGGCGTGCACTGGCATGCTCTGGCGTGAATTGGCGTGCTATGGCGTGCACTGGCGTGCACTGGCGTGCTCTGGCGTGCTCTGGCGTGCTCTGGCGTGCACTGGCGTGCTCTGGCGTGCACTGGCGTGCTCTGGCGTGCACTGGCGTGCTCTGGCGTGCACTGGCGTGCTCTGGCGTGCACTGGCGTGCTCTGGCGTGCATTGACCTGCTCGTGCGTGCACTGGCGTGTTCTGGCGTGCACTGGGATTCTCTGGCGTGCACTTGTGTGCACTTAAGTGCACTGGCGTGCACTGGCGTGCTCTGGCGTGCATTGACGTGCTCTTGCGTGCACTGGCGTGCTCTGGCGTGCTCTGGCGTGCTCTGCTATGCAGAACTCATGTGCTTGACAATAGAAATCAACTACCCGACAATAGAACTCAAATTACTTGAATAATTTTTAAAAATTCAAGTGCTGTGATGTGCGTTTTTTTCAAACTTTTTGTTCATGATTTGCTCTATAAATTTATTGATTAAATAGACTTGAAATGGTGTATTGGGCATTGATTTACACATCCTGTAATTAAAAAATGATTTTAACAAGTGAAAAAAATATTATAGCAACTTCAAGTGCTGAGCTGTTCTCTGCTGTGCTCTACCGTGCTCTGGCGTGCACTGGCGTGCTCTGGCGTGCTCTGGCGTGCTCTGGCTTGCTCTGGCGTGCATTGACGTGCTCTTGCGTGCTCTTGCGTGCACTGGCGTGCTCTGGCGTGCACTGGCGTGCACAGGCGTGCTCTGGTGTGAAGTGGCGTGCTCTGGCGTGCACTGGCGTGCATTGACGTACTCTTGCGTTCATTGGCGTGCTCTGGCGTGCACTGGCGTGCTCTGGTGTGAATTGGCGTGCTCTGGCGTGCACTGGCGTGCTCTGGTGTGAATTGGCGTGCTCTGGCGTGCACTGGCGTGCACTGGCGTGCTCTGGCGTGAATTGGCGTGCTCTGGCGTGCACTGGCGTGCTCTGGCGTGCACTGGAGTGCTCTGGCGTGAACTTGCGTGCTCTGGCGTGCACTTGCGTGCTCTGGCGGGCATTGACCTGCTCTTGCGTGCACTGGCGTGCTCTGGCGTTCACTGGGATTCTCTGGCGTGCACTTGCGTGGTCTGGCGTGCACTTGCGTGCTCTGGCATGCTCTGGCGTGCACTGGCGTGCACTGGCGTGCACTGGCGTGCACTGGCGTGCACTGGCGTGCTTTGGCGTGCTCTGGCGTGCTCTGGCGTGCTCTGGCGTTCTCTGGCGTTCTCTGGCGTGCATTGACTTGCTCTGGCGTGCACTGGTGTGCTCTGGCGTGCACTGGCGTGCTCTGGTTTGAATTGGCGTGCACTGGCGTGCACTGGCGTGCTCTGGCGTGCTCTGGCGTGCTTTGGCGTGCACTGGAGTGCTCTGGCGTGCACTGGCGTGCTCTGGCGTGCATTGACGTGCTCTTGCGTGCACTGCCGTGCTCTTGCGTGCTCTGGCGTGTTCTGGTGTGAATTGGCGTGCTCTGGCGTGCACTGGCGTGCTCTGGTGTGAATTGGCGTGCTCTGGCGTGCATTGAATTGCTCTGGCGTGCACTTGCGTGCTCTGGCGTGCACTGGCGTGCTCTGGCGTGCATTGACGTGCTCTTGCGTGCACTGGCGTGCTCTGTCGTGCTCTGGCGTGCTCTGCTATGCAGAACTCAAGTGCTTGACAATAGAAATCCACTACCCGATAATAGAACTCAAATAACTTGAATAATTTTTAAAAATTCAAGTGCTGTGATGTGCGTTTTTTTCAAACTTTTTGTTCATGATTTGCTCTATAAATTTATTGATTAAATAGACTTGAAATGGTGTATTGGGCATTGATTTACACATCCTGTAATTAAAAAATGATTTTAACAAGTGAAAAAAATATTATAGCAACTTCAAGTGCTGAGCTGTTCTCTGCTGTGCTCTACCGTGCTCTGGCGTGCACTGGCGTGCTCTGGCGTGCTCTGGCGTGCTCTGGCTTGCTCTGGCGTGCATTGACGTGCTCTTGCGTGCACTGGCGTGCACTGGCGTGCTCTGGCGTGCACTGGCGTGCACTGGCGTGCTCTGGTGTGAAGTGGCGTGCACTGGCGTGCACTGGCGTGCTTTGGCGTGCTCTGGCGTGCTCTGGCGTGCTCTGGCGTGCATTAAATTGCTCTGGCGTGCACTAGCGTGCTCTGGCGTGCACTGGCGTGCTCTGGCGTGCTCTGGCGTGCTCTGGCGTGCTCTGGCGTGCTCTTGCGTGCTCTGGCGTGCACTGGCGTGCTCTGGTGTGAATTGGCGTACACTGGCGTGCACTGGCGTGCTCTGGCGTGCTCTGGCGTGCTTTGGCGTGCACTGGAGTGCTCTGGCGTGCACTGGCGTGCTCTGGCGTGCATTGACGTGCTCTTGCGTGCACTGGCGTGCTCTTGCGTGCTCTGGCGTGCTCTGCTATGCAGAACTCAAGTGCTTGACAATAGAAATCCACTACCCGATAATAGAACTCAAATAACTTGAATAATTTTTAAAAATTCAAGTGCTGTGATGTGCGTTTTTTTCAAACTTTTTGTTCATGATTTGCTCTATAAATTTATTGATTAAATAGACTTGAAATGGTGTATTGGGCATTGATTTACACATCCTGTAATTAAAAAATGATTTTAACAAGTGAAAAAAATATTATAGCAACTTCAAGTGCTGAGCTGTTCTCTGCTGTGCTCTACCGTGCTCTGGCGTGCACTGGCGTGCTCTGGCGTGCTCTGGCGTGCTCTGGCTTGCTCTGGCGTGCATTGACGTGCTCTTGCGTGCACTGGCGTGCACTGGCGTGCTCTGGCGTGCACTGGCGTGCACTGGCGTGCTCTGGTGTGAAGTGGCGTGCACTGGCGTGCACTGGCGTGCTTTGGCGTGCTCTGGCGTGCTCTGGCGTGCTCTGGCGTGCATTAAATTGCTCTGGCGTGCACTAGCGTGCTCTGGCGTGCACTGGCGTGCTCTGGCGTGCTCTGGCGTGCTCTGGCGTGCTCTGGCGTGCTCTTGCGTGCTCTGGCGTGCACTGGCGTGCTCTGGTGTGAATTGGCGTACACTGGCGTGCACTGGCGTGCTCTGGCGTGCTCTGGCGTGCTTTGGCGTGCACTGGAGTGCTCTGGCGTGCACTGGCGTGCTCTGGCGTGCATTGACGTGCTCTTGCGTGCACTGGCGTGCTCTTGCGTGCTCTGGCGTGCTCTGGTGTGAATTGGCGTGCTCTTGCGTGCACTGGCGTGCTCTGGTGTGAATTGGCGTGCTCTGGCGTGCATTGAATTGCTCTGGCGTGCACTGGCGTGCTCTGGCATGCACTGGCGTGCTCTGGCGTGCACTGGCGTGCTCTGGCGTGCACTGGCGTGCTCTGGCGTGCACTGGCGTGCTCTGGCGTGCACTGGCGTTCACTGGCGTGCTCTGGCGTGCACTGGCGTGCACTGGCGTGCATTGACGTGGTCTGGCGTGCACTGGCGGGCTCTGGCGTGCTCTGGTGTGAATTGGCGTGCTCTGGCGTGCACTGGCGTGCTCTGGCGTGCATTGACGTGCTCTGGTGTGAATTGGCGTGCTCTGGCGTGCTCTGGCGTGCTCTGGCGTGCTCTGGCGTGCTCTGGCGTGCACTGGCGTGCATTGACGTAGTCGTGCGTGCACTGGCATGCTCTGGCGTGCTCTGGCGTTCTCTGGCGTGCACTGGCGTGCTCTTGTGTGAATTGGCGTGCTCTGGCGTGCACTGGCGTGCTCTGGTGTGAATTGGCGTGCTCTGGCGTGCACTGGCGTGCTCTAGCGTGCTCTGGCGTGCACTGGCGTGCTCTGGCGTGCACTTGCGTGCTCTGGCGTGCATTGACGTGCTCGTGCGTGCACTGGCGTGCTCTGGCGTGCACTGGGATTCTCTGGCGTGCACTTGCGTGCTCTGGCGTGCACTGGCGTGCTCTGGCGTGCATTTACGTGCTCTTGCGAGCAATGGCGTGCTCTGTCGTGCTCTGGCGTGCTCTGCTATGAAGAACTCAAGTGCTTGACAATAGAAACCACTCCCGATAATAGAACTCAAATAACTTGAATAATTCAAGTGCTGTGATGTGCGTTTTTCTCAAACTTTTTGTTCATGATTTGCTCTATAAATTTATTGATTAAATAGACTTGAAATGGTGTATTGCGCATTGATTTACACATCCTGTAATTAAAAAATGATTTTAACAAGTGAAAAAAAATATTATAGCAACTTCAAGTGCTGAGCTGTTCTCTGCTGTGCTCTACCGTGCTCTGGCGTGCACTGGCGTGCTCTGGCGTGCTCTGGCTTGCTCTGGTGTGCATTGACGTGCTCTGGCGTGCACTGGCGTGCACTGGCGTGCTCTGGCGTGCTCTGGCGTGCACTGGCGTGCTCATGTGTGAATTGGCGTGCACTGGCGTGCACTTGCGTGCTCTGGCGTGCACTGGCGTGCTTTGGCGTGCTCTGGCGTGCAGTGGCGTGCTCTTGCGTGCATTGAATTGCTCTGGCGTGTACTGGAGTGCTCTGGCGTGCACTGGCGTGCTCTGGCGTGCATTGACGTGCTCTTGCGTGCACTGGCGTGCTCTGGTGTGAATTGGCGTGCTCTGGCGTGCACTGCCCGTACGCGACAGATAGCTTAAAAGTACTTTTTTATTTTTTTCCCCGTTTCCCAAGCTTAGGTTAGCTTACATTAGCTTATATTGTACATAGTAGCCCAAGAGTTAGGTTAGTTTTGCTTTACGTAGCTAGATTTTTTTTATTCCGTCGACAATGTTTTATGTCAAGCTTTATTCAGCTGAAAATTACTTTTATTTTACCAGGCAGACTTAAACTCAGATCATACCTTTTGTTAGTAAGCTTGAACTTACTTTTACTTTTTCTTCCTAGGTTTTGATTCACCTTAAAAATACTTGAAATCGCTTGAAATAATAATAGTAATGAAAATAAAAGCTTGGGCAAGCTTTCGTTTTATCATCTAAGGAAAAAATAAGCTGAAAACAGCTAACATTTTCTTTCTGATTTTATGCTATGTAATTCTTATGTTAATTTAAGCTTTATTCTATGATATGATTAGAAAAGTAATGATTATATAAGCTGAAAACAGCTAACTTTTCTCTTTATTAATAATCAGGCAATCAGCATGCTGCAGTCAATATGTACATCATCTGCTCTCTTAATCTAGATTCTATAATGTTAAATTTATTTTTACCGATAAATTGACTATTTTATAGTCTAATTTCTTACGGATATACCCTGCGCTTTTTTTCTATGAATAAAAAACTAAATATGTATATAAATTGCAAGTATTTTTCATAAACACATGCAAGCCATATCAACTAATGGCTAAATATACATCGAGTAATATATTCAATAAAAACAATGTTAGCTAAAGGTAATTTTAATAAGTGATAACGATGCATTAAAAGGATTAAGGGAAAGAGAAAAAGAAGAGAAGAGAAAAATATATTCGGTGTAATTTCGATAGTATTCATTATTGGAATTTAAATCGTATCAGATGATGCCACAACAGGACCAACGGAGACCATCAACAAGGAATGCAGCAACCCTTCATCACATCACCAATTGGATAGGTGACCCAGAATTTACGAAAAAGCATAGAAATATGAAAGTTAGCTAAGTTAAGCTTAGAGAAAGGTGCGCGCGCGCCTTTTCTTTATTTTCCCCTTTTTTTCTAGGATAGATGAGAGTAAGCTGAATCAAGCTTCAGAAAAAATAGCAATCCTTAGCTCACCACGGGAAAGCTATGTTTAGCTTATATTTTTCATGGTTCTGTGTGTTGCAAAGTTAAGCTTACTAAGTTTTTAGTAATCAAGGGATTTTTTCCATTTTTCTAAGCTGAAACAAGTACTTTTAAGCTATCTGTCGCGTACGGGTGGCGTGCTCTGGTGTGCCTCTTGCGTGCTCTGGCGTGCACTGGCGTGCTCTGGCGTGCTCTGGTGTGAATTAGCGTGCTTTGGCGTGCTCTGGCGTGCATTGACGTGCTCTGGTGTGAATTGGCGTGCTCTGGCGTGCACTGGCGTGCTCTGGCGTGCTTTAACGTGCTCTGGCGTGCACTGGCGTGCATTGACGTACTCGTGCGTGCACTGGCGTGCTCTGGCGTGCTCTGGCGTGCACTGGCGTGCTCTGGCGTGCATTGACGTGCTCTTGCGTGCACTGGCGTGCTCTGTCGTGATCTGTCGTGCTCTGCTATGCAGAACTCAAGTGCTTGACAATAGAAATCCACTACCCGACAATAGAACTCAAATTACTTGAATAATTTTTAAAAAATCAAGTGCTGTGATGTGCGTTTTTCTCAAACTTTTAGTTCATGATTTGCTCTATAAATTTATTGATTAAATAGACTTGAAATGGTGTATTGGGCATTGATTTACACATCCTGTAATTAAAAAATGATTTTAACAAGTGAAAAAAATATTATAGCAACTTCAAGTGCTGAGCTGTTCTCTGCTGTGCTCTACCGTGCTCTGGCGTGCACTGGCGTGCTCTGGCGTGCTCTGGCGTGCTCTGGCTTGCTCTGGCGTGCATTGACGTGCTCTGGCGTGCACTGGCGTGCACTGGCGTGCACTGGCGTGCTCTGGCGTGCTCTGGCGTGCATTGACGTGCTCTGGTGTGAATTGGCGTGCTCTGGCGTGCACTGGCGTGCTCTGGCGTGCTCTGGCGTGCTCTGGCGTGCACTGGCGTGCATTGACGTACTCGTGCGTGCACTGGCGTGCTCTGGCGTGCACTGGCGTGCACTGGCGTGCTCTGGCGTGCATTGACGTGCTCTTGCGTGCACTGGCGTGCTCTGTCGTGCTCTGTCGTGCTCTGCTATGCAGAACTCAAGTGCTTGACAATAGAAATCCACTCCCCGACAATAGAACTCAAATTACTTGAATAATTTTTAAAAATTCAAGTGCTGTGATGTGCGTTTTTCTCAAACTTTTTGTTCATGTTTTGCTCTATAAATTTATTGATTAAATAGACTTGAAATGGTGTATTGGGCATTGATTTACACATCCTGTAATTAAAAAATGATTTTAACAAGTGAAAAAAATATTATAGCAACTTCAAGTGCTGAGCTGTTCTCTGCTGTGCTCTACCGTGCTCTGGCGTGCACTGGCGTGCTCTGGCGTGCTCTGGCTTGCTCTGGCGTGCATTGACGTGCTCTGGCGTGCACTGGCGTGCACTGGCGTGCTCTGGTGTGCTCTGGCGTGCATTGACGTGCACTGGCGTGCACTGGCGTGCTCTGGCGTGCTCTGGTGTGAATTGGCGTGCTCTGGCGTGCTCTGGCGTGCTCTGGCGTGCATTGACGTGCTCTGGTGTGAATTGGCGTGCTCTGGCGTGCATTGACGTGCTTTGGCGTGCTCTGCCGTGCAGTGGCGTGCTCTTGCGTGCATTGAATTGCTCTGGCGTGCTCTGGCGTGCACTGGCGTGCTTTGGTGTGAATTGGCGTGCTCTGGCGTGCATTGACTTGCTCTGGCGTGCACTGGATTGCTCTGGCGTGCACTGGCGTGCTCTGGCGTGCATTGACGTGCTCTTGCGTGCACTGGCATGCTCTGGTGTGAATGGGCGTGCTCTGGCGTGCACTTGCGTGCACTAGCGTGCTCTGGCGTGCACTGGCGTGCTCTGGTGTGCACTTGCGTGCTCTGGCTTGCATTGACGTGCACTGGCGTGCACTGGCGTGCTCTTGTGTGCTCTGGTGTGAATTGGCGTGCTCTGGCGTGCTCTGGCGTGCTCTGGTGTGAATTGGCGTGCACTGGCGTGCTCTGGTGTGAATTGGCGTGCTCTGGCGTGCACTGGCCTGCTCTGGTGTGAATTGGCGTGCTCTGGCGTGCACTGGCGTGCACTGGCGTGAATTGGCGTGCTCTGGCGTGCACTGGCGTGCACTGGCGTGCTCTGGCGTGCATTGACCTGCTCGTGCGTGCACTGGCGTGCTCTGGCGTGCACTGGGATTCTCTGGCGTGCACTTGCGAGCTCTGGCGTGCACTTGCGTGCTCTGGCGTGCATTGACGTGCTCTGGCGTGCTCTGCTATGCAGAACTCAATTGCTTGACAATAGAAATCCACTACCCGACAATAGAACTCAAATAACTTGAATAATTTTTAAAAATTCAAGTGCTGATATGTGCGTTTTTCTCAAACTTTTTGTTCATGATTTGCTCTATAAATTTATTGATTAAATAGACTTGAAATGGTGTTGGGCATTGATTTCCACATCCTGTAATTAAAAAATGATTTTAACAAGTGAAAAAAATATTATAGCAACTTCAAGTGCTGAGCTGTTCTCTGCTGTGCTCTACCGTGCTCTGGCGTGCACTGGCGTGCTCTGGCGTGCTCTGGCTTGCTCTGGCGTGCATTGACGTGCTCTGGCGTGCACTGGCGTGCACTGGCGTTCTCTGGCGTGCTCTGGCGTGCATTGACGTGCACTGGCGTGCACTGGCGTGCTCTGGCGTGCTCTGGTGTGAATTGGCGTGCTCTGGCGTGCTCTGGCGTGCATTGACGTGCTCTGGTGTGAATTGGCGTGCTCTGGCGTGCATTGGCGTGCTCTGGCGTGCTCTGGCGTGCTCTGGCTTGCTCTGGCGTGCATTGACGTGCTCTGGCGTGCACTGGCGTGCACTGGCGTGCTCTGGCGTGCTCTGGCGTGCATTGACGTGCACTGGCGTGCACTGGCGTGCTCTGGCGTGCTCTGGTGTGAATTGGCGTGCTCTGGCGTGCTCTGGCGTGCTCTGGCGTGCATTGACGTGCTCTGGTGTGAATTGGCGTGCTCTGGCGTGCATTGACGTGCTTTGGCGTGCTCTGCCGTGCAGTGGCGTGCTCTTGCGTGCATTGAATTGCTCTGGCGTGCTCTGGCGTGCACTGGCGTGCTTTGGTGTGAATTGGCTTGCTCTGGCGTGCATTGACTTGCTCTGGCGTGCACTGGATTGCTCTGGCGTGCACTGGCGTGCTCTGGCGTGCATTGACGTGCTCTTGCGTGCACTGGCATGCTCTGGTGTGAATGGGCGTGCTCTGGCGTGCACTTGCGTGCACTAGCGTGCTCTGGCGTGCACTGGCGTGCTCTGGTGTGCACTTGCGTGCTCTGGCTTGCATTGACGTGCACTGGCGTGCACTGGCGTGCTCTTGTGTGCTCTGGTGTGAATTGGCGTGCTCTGGCGTGCTCTGGCGTGCTCTGGTGTGAATTGGCGTGCACTGGCGTGCTCTGGTGTGAATTGGCGTGCTCTGGCGTGCACTGGCCTGCTCTGGTGTGAATTGGCGTGCTCTGGCGTGCACTGGCGTGCACTGGCGTGAATTGGCGTGCTCTGGCGTGCACTGGCGTGCACTGGCGTGCTCTGGCGTGCATTGACCTGCTCGTGCGTGCACTGGCGTGCTCTGGCGTGCACTGGGATTCTCTGGCGTGCACTTGCGAGCTCTGGCGTGCACTTGCGTGCTCTGGCGTGCATTGACGTGCTCTGGCGTGCTCTGCTATGCAGAACTCAATTGCTTGACAATAGAAATCCACTACCCGACAATAGAACTCAAATAACTTGAATAATTTTTAAAAATTCAAGTGCTGATATGTGCGTTTTTCTCAAACTTTTTGTTCATGATTTGCTCTATAAATTTATTGATTAAATAGACTTGAAATGGTGTTGGGCATTGATTTACACATCCTGTAATTAAAAAATGATTTTAACAAGTGAAAAAAATATTATAGCAACTTCAAGTGCTGAGCTGTTCTCTGCTGTGCTCTACCGTGCTCTGGCGTGCACTGGCGTGCTCTGGCGTGCTCTGGCTTGCTCTGGCGTGCATTGACGTGCTCTGGCGTGCACTGGCGTGCACTGGCGTTCTCTGGCGTGCTCTGGCGTGCATTGACGTGCACTGGCGTGCACTGGCGTGCTCTGGCGTGCTCTGGTGTGAATTGGCGTGCTCTGGCGTGCTCTGGCGTGCATTGACGTGCTCTGGTGTGAATTGGCGTGCTCTGGCGTGCATTGACGTGCTTTGGCGTGCTCTGGCGTGCAGTGGCGTGCTCTTGCGTGCATTGAATTGCTCTGGCGTGCTCTGGCGTGCACTGGCGTGCTTTGGTGTGAATTGGCGTTCTTTGGCGTGCATTGACTTGCTCTGGCGTGCACTGGATTGCTCTGGCGTGCACTGGCGTGCTCTTGCGTGCATTGACGTGCTCTTGCGTGCACTGGCATGCTCTGGTGTGAATGGGCGTGCTCTGGCGTGCACTTGCGTGCACTGGCGTGCTCTGGCGTGCACTTGCGTGCACTGGCGTGCTCTGGCGTGCACTGGCGTGCTCTGGTGTGCACTTGCGTGCTCTGGCTTGCATTGACGTGCACTGGCGTGCACTGGCGTGCTCTTGTGTGCTCTGGTGTGAATTGGCGTGCTCTGGCGTGCTCTGGCGTGCTCTGGTGTGAATTGGCGTGCACTGGCGTGCTCTGGTGTGAATTGGCGTGCTCTGGCGTGCACTGGCCTGCTCTGGTGTGAATTGGCGTGCTCTGGCGTGCACTGACGTGCACTGGCGTGCACTGGCGTGCACTGGCGTGCACTGGCGTGCACTGGCGTGCTCTGGCGTGAATTGGCGTGCTCTGGCGTGCACTGGCGTGCACTGGCGTGCTCTGGCGTGCATTGACCTGCTCGTGCGTGCACTGGCGTGCTCTGGCGTGCACTGGGATTCTCTGGCGTGCACTTGCGAGCTCTGGCGTGCACTGGCGTGCTCTGGCGTGCATTGACGTGCTCTGGCGTGCTCTGGCGTGCTCTGCTATGCAGAACTCAATTGCTTGACAATAGAAATCCACTACCCGACAATAGAACTCAAATAACTTGAATAATTTTTAAAAATTCAAGTGCTGTGATGTGCGTTTTTCTCAAACTTTTTGTTCATGATTTGCTCTATAAATTTATTGATTAAATAGACTTGAAATGGTGTATTGGGCATTGATTTACACATCCTGTAATTAAAAAATGATTTTAACAAGTGAAAAAAATATTATAGCAACTTCAAGTGCTGAGCTGTTCTCTGCTGTGCTCTACCGTGCTCTGGCGTGCACTGGCGTGCTCTGGCGTGCTCTGGCGTGCTCTGGCTTGCTCTGGCGTGCACTGGCGTGCACTGGCGTGCTCTGGCGTGCTCTGGCGTGCACTGGCGTGCTCTGGTGTGAATTGGCGTGCACTGGCGTGCACTTGCGTGCTCTGGCGTGCACTGGCGTGCTTTGGCGTGCATTGAATTGCTCTGGCGTGCACTGGGGTTCTCTGGCGTGCTCTGGCGTGCTTTGGCGTGCACTGGAGTGCTCTGGCGTACACTGGCGTGCTCTGGCGTGCATTGACGTGCTCTTGCGTGCACTGGCGTGCTCTGGCGTGCTCTGGCGTGCTCTGGTGTGAATTGGCGTGCTCTGGAGTGCACTGGCGTGCTCTGGTGTGAATTGGCGTGCTCTGGCGTGCATTGAATTGCTCGTGCGTGCACTGGCGTGCTCTGGCGTGCACTGGGATTCTCTGGCGTGCACTTGCGTGCTCTGGCGTGCACTGGCGTGCTCTGGCGTGCACTGGCGTGCTCTGGCGTGCACTGGCGTGCTCTGGCGTGCATTGACGTGCTCTTGCGTGCACTGGCGTGCTCTGTCGTGCTCTGGTGTGCTCTGCTATGCAGAACTCAAGTGCTTGACAATAGAAATCCACTACCCGATAATAGAACTCAAATAACTTGAATAATTTTTAAAAATTCAAGTGCTGTGATGTGCGTTTTTTTCAAACTTTTTGTTCATGATTTGCTCTATAAATTTATTGATTAAATAGACTTGAAATGGTGTATTGGGCATTGATTTACACATCCTGTTATTAAAAAATGATTTTAACAAGTGAAAAAAATATTATAGCAACTTCAAGTGCTGAGCTGTTCTCTGCTGTGCTCTACCGTGCTCTGGCGTGCACTGGCGTGCTCTGGCGTGCTCTGGCTTGCTCTGGCGTGCATTGTCTTGCTCTGGCGTGCACTGTTGTGCACTGGCGTGCACTGGCGTGCTCTGGCGTGAATTGGCGTGCACTGGCGTGCACTGGCGTGCACTTGCGTGCTCTGGCGTGCACTGGCGTGCACTTGCGTGCTCTGGCGTGCACTGGCGTTCTTTGGCGTGCTCTGGCGTGCACTGGCGTGCTCTTGCGTGCATTGAATTGCTCTGGCGTGCTCTGGCGTGCACTGGTATGCTCTGGCGTGCATTGACTTGCTCTTGCGTGCACTGGAGTGCTCTGGCGTGCACTGGCGTGCTCTGGCGTGCATTGACGTGCTCTTGCGTGCATTGACGTGCTCTTGCGTGCACTGGCGTGCTCTGGTGTGAATTGGCGTGCTCTGGCGTGCACTGGCGTGCACTGGCGTGCTCTGGCGTGCACTGGCGTGCACTGGCGTGCTCTGGCGTGCACTGGCGTGCTCTGGTGTGCACTTGCGTGCTCTGGCGTGCATTGACGTGCACTGGCGTGCACTGGCGTGCTCTGGCGTGCACTTGCGTTCTCTGGCGTGCACTTGCGTGCTCTGGCGTGCACTGGCGTGCTCTGGCGTGCATTGACGTGCTCTTGCGTGCACTGGCGTGCTCTGTCGTGCTCTGGCGTGCTCTGCTATGCAGAACTCAAGTGCTTGACAATAGAAATCCACTACCCGACAATAGAACTCAAATAACTTGAATAATTTTTAAAAATTCAAGTGCTGTGATATGCGTTTTTCTCAAACTTTTTGTTCATGATTTGCTCTATAAATTTATTGATTAAATAGACTTGAAATGGTGTATTGGGCATTGATTTACACATCCTGTAATTAAAAAATGATTTTAACAAGTGAAAAAAATATTATAGCAACTTCAAGTGCTGAGCTGTTCTCTGCTGTGCTCTACCGTGCTCTGGCGTGCACTGGCGTGCTCTGGCGTGCTCTGAAGTGCTCTGGCTTGCTCTGGCGTGCACTGGCGTGCACTGGCGTGCTCTGGCGTGCTCTGGCGTGCACTGGCGTGCTCTGGTGTGAATTGGCGTGCACTGGCGTGCACTTGCGTGCTCTGGCGTGCACTGGCGTGCTTTGGCGTGCATTGAATTGCTCTGGCGTGCACTAGCGTGCTCTGGCGTGCTCTGGCGTGCTCTGGCGTGCATTGACTTAATCTGGCGTGCACTGGCGTGCTCTGGTGTGAATTGGCGTACACTTGCGTGCACTGGGGTTCTCTGGCGTGCTCTGGCGTGCTTTGGCGTGCACTGGAGTGCTCTGGCGTACACTGGCGTGCTCTGGCGTGCATTGAAGTGCTCTTGCGTGCACTGGCGTGCTCTTGCGTGCTCTGGCGTGCTCTGGTGTGAATTGGCGTGCTCTGGAGTGCACTGGCGTGTTCTGGTGTGAATTGGCGTGCTCTGGCGTGCATTGAATTGCTCGTGCGTGCACTGGCGTGCTCTGGCGTGCACTGGGATTCTCTGGCGTGCACTTGCGTGCTCTGGCGTGCACTGGCGTGCTCTGGCGTGCACTGGCGTGCTCTGGCGTGCATTGACGTGCTCTTGCGTGCACTGGCGTGCTCTGTCGTGCTCTGGTGTGCTCTGCTATGCAGAACTCAAGTGCTTGACAATAGAAATCCACTACCCGATAATAGAACTCAAATAACTTGAATAATTTTTAAAAATTCAAGTGCTGTGATGTGCGTTTTTTTCAAACTTTTTGTTCATGATTTGCTATATAAATTTATTGATTAAATAGACTTGAAATGGTGTATTGGGCATTGATTTACACATCCTGTTATTAAAAAATGATTTTAACAAGTGAAAAAAATATTATAGCAACTTCAAGTGCTGAGCTGTTCTCTGCTGTGCTCTACCGTGCTCTGGCGTGCACTGGCGTGCTCTGGCGTGCTCTGGCTTGCTCTGGCGTGCATTGTCTTGCTCTGGCGTGCACTGTTGTGCACTGGCGTGCACTGGCGTGCTCTGGCGTGAATTGGCGTGCACTGGCGTGCACTTGCGTGCTCTGGCGTGCACTGGCGTTCTTTGGCGTGCTCTGGCGTGCACTGGCGTGCTCTTGCGTGCATTGAATTACTCTGGCGTGCTCTGGCGTGCACTGGTATGCTCTGGCGTGCATTGACTTGCTCTTGCGTGCACTGGAGTGCTCTGGCGTGCACTGGCGTGCTCTGGCGTGAATTGGCGTGCTCTGGCGTGCTCTGGCGTGCATTGACGTGCTCTGGTATGAATTGGCGTGATCTGGCGTGCACTGGCGTGCTCTGGCGTGCTCTGGCGTGCTCTGGCGTGCATTGACGTGCTCTGGTGTGAATTGGCGTTCTCTGGCGTGCACTGGCGTGCACTGGCGTGCTCTGGCGTGCTCTGGCGTGCACTGGCGTGCTCTGGCGTGCTCTGGCGTGCACTGGCGTCCTCTGGTGTGAATTGGCGTGCACTGGATTGCACTTGCGTGCTCTGGCGTGCTTTGGCGTGCACTGGCGTGCACTGGCGTGCTCTGGCGTGCATTGACTTGCTCTGGCGTGCACTGGAGTGCTCTGGCGTGCACTGGCGTGCTCTGGCGTGCATTGACGTGTTCTTGCGTGCACTGGCGTGCTCTGGTGTGAATTGGCGTGCTCTGGCTTGCTCTGGTGTGAATTGGCGCGCTCTGGCGTGCACTGGCGTTCACTGGCGTGCTCTGGCGTGCTCTGGCATGCACTGGCGTTCACTAGCGTGCTCTGGCGTGCACTGGCGTGCTCTGGTGTGAATTGGCGTGCTCTGGCGTGCACTGGCGTGCTCTGGCGTGCATTGACGTTCTCTGGTGTGAGTTGGCTTGCTCTGGCGTGCACTGGCGTGCTCTGGCGTGCTCTTGCGTGCTCTTGCGTGCACTGGCGTGCATTGACGTACTCGTGCTTGCACTGGCTTGCTCTGGCGTGCTCTGGCGTGCTCTGGCGTGCACTGGCGTGCTCTGGCGTGCAGTGGCGTGCTCTTGCGTGCATTGAATTGCTCTGGCGTGCACTGGCGTTCACTGGCGTGCTCTGGCGTGCATTGACTTGCTCTGGCGTGCACTGGCGTGCTCTGGCGTGCTCTGGCTTGCTCTGGCGTGCATTGTCTTGCTCTGGCGTGCACTGTTGTGCTCTGGCGTGCACTGGCGTGCTCTGGCGTGCATTGACGTGCTCTTTTGTGCACTGGCGTGCTCTTGCGTGCAATGAATTGCTCTGGCGTGCACTGGCATGCTGTGGTGTGCACTGGCGTGCTATGGCGTGCACTGGCGTGCTCTGGCGTGCTCTGGTGTGAATTGACGTGCTCTGGCGTGCTCTGGCGTGCATTGACGTGCTCTGGTTTGAATTGGCGTGCTCTGGCGTGCACTGGCGTGCACTTGCGTGCTCTGGCGTGCATTGACGTGCTCGTGCGTGCACTGGCGTGCTCTGGCGTGCACTGGGATTCTCTGGCGTGCACTTGCGCGCTCTGGCGTGCACTGGCGTGCTCTGGCGTGCATTGACGTGCTCTTGTGTGCACTGGTGTGCTCTGTCGTGCTCTGGCGTGCTCTGCTATGCAGAACTCAAGTGCTTGACAATAGAAACCACTACCCGATAATAGAACTCAAATAACTTGAATAATTTTTAAAAATTCAAGTGCTGTGATGTGCGTTTTTCTCAAACTTTTTGTTCATGATTTGCTCTATAAATTTATTGATTAAATAGACTTGAAATGGTGTATTGGGCATTGATTTACACATCCTGTAATTAAAAAATGATTTTAACAAGTGAAAAAAATATTATAGCAACTTCAAGTGCTGAGCTGTTCTCTGCTGTGCTCTACCGTGCTCTGGCGTGCACTGGCGTGCTCTGGCGTGCTCTGAAGTGCTCTGGCTTGCTCTGGCGTGCACTGGCGTGCACTGGCGTGCTCTGGCGTGCTCTGGCGTGCACTGGCGTGCTCTGGTGTGAATTGGCGTGCACTGGCGTGCACTTGCGTGCTCTGGCGTGCACTGGCGTGCTTTGGCGTGCATTGAATTGCTCTGGCGTGCACTAGCGTGCTCTGGCGTGCTCTGGCGTGCTCTGGCGTGCATTGACTTAATCTGGCGTGCACTGGCGTGCTCTGGTGTGAATTGGCGTACACTTGCGTGCACTGGGGTTCTCTGGCGTGCTCTGGCGTGCTTTGGCGTGCACTGGAGTGCTCTGGCGTACACTGGCGTGCTCTGGCGTGCATTGACGTGCTCTTGCGTGCACTGGCGTGCTCTTGCGTGCTCTGGCGTGCTCTGGTGTGAATTGGCGTGCTCTGGAGTGCACTGGCGTGCTCTGGTGTGAATTGGCGTGCTCTGGCGTGCATTGAATTGCTCGTGCGTGCACTGGCGTGCTCTGGCGTGCACTGGGATTCTCTGGCGTGCACTTGCGTGCTCTGGCGTGCACTGGCGTGCTCTGGCGTGCACTGGCGTGCTCTGGCGTGCATTGACGTGCTCTTGCGTGCACTGGCGTGCTCTGTCGTGTTTTGTGTGCTCTGCTATGCAGAACTCAAGTGCTTGACAATAGAAATCCACTACCCGATAATAGAACTCAAATAACTTGAATAATTTTTAAAAATTCAAGTGCTGTGATGTGCGTTTTTTTCAAACTTTTTGTTCATGATTTGCTATATAAATTTATTGATTAAATAGACTTGAAATGGTGTATTGGGCATTGATTTACACATCCTGTTATTAAAAAATGATTTTAACAAGTGAAAAAAATATTATAGCAACTTCAAGTGCTGAGCTGTTCTCTGCTGTGCTCTACCGTGCTCTGGCGTGCACTGGCGTGCTCTGGCGTGCTCTGGCTTGCTCTGGCGTGCATTGTCTTGCTCTGGCGTGCACTGTTGTGCACTGGCGTGCACTGGCGTGCTCTGGCGTGAATTGGCGTGCACTGGCGTGCACTTGCGTGCTCTGGCGTGCACTGGCGTTCTTTGGCGTGCTCTGGCGTGCACTGGCGTGCTCTTGCGTGCATTGAATTACTCTGGCGTGCTCTGGCGTGCACTGGTATGCTCTGGCGTGCGTTGACTTGCTCTTGCGTGCACTGGAGTGCTCTGGCGTGCACTGGCGTGCTCTGGCGTGAATTGGCGTGCTCTGGCGTGCTCTGGCGTGCATTGACGTGCTCTGGTATGAATTGGCGTGATCTGGCGTGCACTGGCGTGCTCTGGCGTGCTCTGGCGTGCTCTGGCGTGCATTGACGTGCTCTGGTGTGAATTGGCGTTCTCTGGCGTGCACTGGCGTGCACTGGCGTGCTCTGGCGTGCTCTGGCGTGCACTGGCGTGCTCTGGCGTGCTCTGGCGTGCACTGGCGTCCTCTGGTGTGAATTGGCGTGCACTGGATTGCACTTGCGTGCTCTGGCGTGCTTTGGCGTGCACTGGCGTGCACTGGCGTGCTCTGGCGTGCATTGACTTGCTCTGGCGTGCACTGGAGTGCTCTGGCGTGCACTGGCGTGCTCTGGCGTGCATTGACGTGTTCTTGCGTGCACTGGCGTGCTCTGGTGTGAATTGGCGTGCTCTGGCTTGCTCTGGTGTGAACTGGCGCGCTCTGGCGTGCACTGGCGTTCACTGGCGTGCTCTGGCGTGCTCTGGCATGCACTGGCGTTCACTAGCGTGCTCTGGCGTGCACTGGCGTGCTCTGGTGTGAATTGGCGTGCTCTGGCGTGCACTGGCGTGCTCTGGCGTGCATTGACGTTCTCTGGTGTGAGTTGGCTTGCTCTGGCGTGCACTGGCGTGCTCTGGCGTGCTCTTGCGTGCTCTTGCGTGCACTGGCGTGCATTGACGTACTCGTGCGTGCACTGGCTTGCTCTGGCGTGCTCTGGCGTGCTCTGGCGTGCACTGGCGTGCTCTGGCGTGCAGTGGCGTGCTCTTGCGTGCATTGAATTGCTCTGGCGTGCACTGGCGTTCACTGGCGTGCTCTGGCGTGCATTGACTTGCTCTGGCATGCACTGGAGTGCTCTGGCGTGCACTGGCGTGCTCTGGCGTGCACTGGCGTGCTCTGGCGTGCATTGACGTGCTCTTTTGTGCACTGGCGTGCTCTTGCGTGCAATGAATTGCTCTGGCGTGCACTGGCATGCTCTGGTGTGCACTGGCGTGCTATGGCGTGCACTGGCGTGCTCTGGTGTGAATTGACGTGCTCTGGCGTGCTCTGGCGTGCATTGACGTGCTCTGGTTTGAATTGGCGTGCTCTGGCGTGCACTGGCGTGCACTTGCGTGCTCTGGCGTGCATTGACGTGCTCGTGCGTGCACTGGCGTGCTCTGGCGTGCACTGGGATTCTCTGGCGTGCACTTGCGCGCTCTGGCGTGCACTGGCGTGCTCTGGCGTGCATTGACGTGCTCTTGTGTGCACTGGCGTGCTCTGTCGTGCTCTGGCGTGCTCTGCTATGCAGAACTCAAGTGCTTGACAATAGAAACCACTACCCGATAAAAGAACTCAAATAACTTGAATAATTTTTAAAAATTCAAGTGCTGTGATGTGCGTTTTTCTCAAACTTTTTGTTCATGATTTGCTCTATAAATTTATTGATTAAATAGACTTGAAATGGTGTATTGGGCATTGATTTACACATCCTGTAATTAAAAAATGATTTTAACAAGTGAAAAAAATATTATAGCAACTTCAAGTGCTGAGCTGTTCTCTGCTGTGCTCTACCGTGCTTTGGCGTGCACTGGCGTGCTCTGGCGTGCTCTGGCTTGCTCTGGCGTGCATTGACGTGCTCTGGCGTAAACTGGCGTGCACTGGCGTGCACTGGCGTGCAATGGCGTGCACTGGCGTGCTCTGGCGTGCTCTGGCGTGCACTGGCGTGCTCTGGTGTGAATTGGCGTGCACTGGCGTGCACTGGCGTGCTCTGGCGTGCACTGGCGTGCTTTGGCGTGCTCTGGCGTGCAGTGGCGTGCTCTTGCGTGCATTGAATTGCTCTGGCGTGCACTGGCGTGCACTGGCGTGCTCTGGCGTGCATTGACATGCTCTGGCGTGCACTGGAGTGCTCTGGCGTGCATTGACGTGCTCTTGCGTGCACTGGCGTGCTCTGGTGTGAATTGGCGTGCTCTGGCGTGCACTGGCGTGCTTTGGTGTGCACTTGCGTTCTCTGGCGTGCATTGACGTGCACTGGCGTGCACTGGCGTGCTCTGGCGTGCTCTGGTGTGAATTTGCGTGCTCTGGCGTGCATTGACGTGCTCTGGCGTGCACTGGCGTGCACTGCCGTGCTCTGGCGTGCTCTGGCGTGCACTGGCGTCCTCTGGTGTGAATTGGCGTGCACTGGCGTGCACTTGCGTGCTCTGGCGTGCACTGGCGTGCTTTGGCGTGCTCTGGCGTGCAGTGGCGTGCTCTTGCGTGCATTGAATTGCTCTGGCGTGCACTGGCGTGCACTGGCGTGCTCTGGCGTGCATTGACTTGCTCTGGCGTGCACTGGAGTGCTCTGGCGTGCACTGGCGTGCTCTGGCGTCTATTGACGTGCTCTTGCGTGCACTGGCGTGCTCTGGTGTGAATTGGCGTGCTCTGGCGTGCACTGGCGTGCACTGGCGTGCTCTGGCGTGCACTGGCGTGCTCTGGTGTGCACTTGCGTGCTCTGGCGTGCACTGGCGTGCTCTGGCGTGCTCTGGTGTGAATTGGCGTGCTCTGGCGTGCTCTGGCGTGCATTGACGTGCTCTGGTGTGAATTGGCGTGCTCTGGCGTGCACTGGCGTTCTCTGGCGTTCTCTGGCGTGCATTGACGTACTCGTGCGTGCACTGGCATGCTCTGGCGTGCTCTGGCGTGCTCTGGCGTGCACTGGCTTGCTCTGGCGTGCAGTGGCGTGCTCTTGCGTGCATTGAATTGCTCTGGCGTGCACTGGCGTGCACTGGCGTGCTCTGGCGTGCATTGACTTGCTCTGGCGTGAATTGGCGTGCTCTGGCGTGCACTGGCGTGCTCTGGCGTGCTCTGGCGTGCACTGACGTGCATTGACGTACTCCTGCGTGCTCTGGCGTGCTCTGGCGTGCAGTGGCGTGCAGTGGCGTGCACTTGCGTGCTCTGGCGTGCACTTGCGTGCTCTGGCGTGCATTGACGTGCTCGTTCGTGCACTGGGATTCTCTGGCGTGCACTAGCGTGCTCTGGCGTGCACTGGCGTGCTCTGGCGTGCATTGACGTGCTCTTGCGTGCACTGGCGTGCTCTGTCGTGCTCTGGCGTGCTCTGCTATGCAGAACTCAAGTGCTTGACAATAGAAACCACTACCCGATAATAGAACTCAAATAACTTGAATAATTTTAAAAAATTCAAGTGCTGTGATGTGCGTTTTTCTCAAACTTTTTGTTCATGATTTGCTCTATAAATTTATTGATTAAATAGACTTGAAATGGTGTATTGGGCATTGATTTACACATCCTGTAATTAAAAAATGATTTTAACAAGTGAAAAAAATATTATAGCAACTTCAAGTGCTGAGCTGTTCTCTGCTGTGCTCTACCGTGCTCTGGCGTGCACTGGCGTGCTCTGGCGGGCTTTGGCTTGCTCTGGTGTGCATTGACGTGCTCTGGCGTGCACTGGCGTGCTCTGGCGTGCTCTGGTGTGCACTGGCGTGCTCTGGCGTGCACTGGCGTGCTCTGGTGTGCACTTGCGTGCTCTGGCGTGCATTGGCGGTCTCTGGCGTGCTCTGGTGTGAATTGGCGTGCTCTGGCGTGCTCTGGCGTGCATTGACGTGCTCTGGTGTGAATTGGCGTGCTCTGGCGTGCACTGGCGTGCTCTGGCGTGCTTTGGCGTGCTCTGGCGTGCACTGGCGTGCATTGACGTACTCGTGCGTGCTCTGGCGTGCTCTGGCGTGCACTGGCGTGCTCTGGCGTGCACTGGCGTGCTCTGGCGTGAATTGGCGTGCTCTGGCGTGCTCTGGCGTGCACTGGCGTGCTCTGGCGTGCACTGGCGTGCTCTGGCGTGCTCTGGCGTGCTCTGGCGTGCTCTGGCGTGCATTGACGTACTCGTGGGTGCACTGGCGTGCTCTGGCGTGCACTGGCGTGCTCTGGCGTGCTCTGGCGTGCTCTGGCGTGCACTGGCGTGCTCTGGTGTGAATTGGCGTGCTCTGGCGTGCACTGGCGTGCTCTGGTGTGAATTGGCGTGCACTGGCGTGCTCTGGCGTGCACTTGCGTGCTCTGGCGTGCATTGACGTGCTCGTGCGTGCACTTGCGTGCTCTGGCGTGCACTGGGATTCTCTGGCGTGCACTTGCGTGCTCTGGCGTGCACTTGCGTGCTCTGGCGTGCATTGACGTGCTCTTGCGTGCACTGGCGTGCTCTGTCGTGCTCTGGCGTGCTCTGCTATGCAGAACTCAAGTGCTTGACAATAGAAACCACTACCCGATAATAGAACTCAAATAACTTGAATAATTTTTAAAAATTCAAGTGCTGTGATGTGCGTTTTTCTCAAACTTTTTGTTCATGATTTGCTCTATAAATTTATTGATTAAATAGACTTGAAATGGTGTATTGGGCATTGATTTACACATCCTGTAATTAAAAAATGATTTTAACAAGTGAAAAAAATATTATAGCAACTTCAAGTGCTGAGCTGTTCTCTGCTGTGCTCTACCTTGCTCTGGCGTGCTCTGGCGTGCTCTGGCGTGCTCTGGCTTGCTCTGGCGTGCATTGACGTGCTCTGGCGTGCACTGGCGTGCACTGGCGTGCTCTGGCGTGCTCTGGCGTGCACTGGCGTCCTCTGGTGTGAATTGGCGTGCACTGGCGTGCACTGGCGTGCTTTGGCGTGCACTGGCGTGCTTTGGCGTGCTCTGGCGTGCAGTGGCGTGCTCTTGCATGCATTGAATTGCTCTGGCGTGCACTGGCGTGCACTGGCGTGCACTGGCGTGCTCTGGCGTGCATTGACTTGCTCTGGCGTGCAATGGAGTGCTCTGGCGTGCACTGGCGTGCTCTGGCATGCATTGACGTGCTCTTGCGTGCACTGGCGTGCTCTGGTGTGAATTGGCGTGCTCTGGCGTGCACTGGCGTGCACTGGCGTGCTCTGGCGTGCACTGGCGTGCTCTGGTGTGCACTTGCGTGCTCTGGCGTGCATTGACGTGCACTGGCGTGCTCTGGCGTGCTCTGGCGTGCTCTGGTGTGAATTGGCGTGCTCTGGCGTGCTCTGGCGTGCATTGACGTGCTCTGGTGTGAATTGGCGTGCTCTGGCGTGCACTGGCGTGCTCTGGCGTGCACTTGCGTGCTCTGGCGTGCACTGGGATTCTCTGGCGTGCACTTGCGTGCTCTGGCGTGCACTTGCGTGCTCTGGCGTGCATTGACGTGCTCTTGCGTGCACTGGCGTGCTCTGTCGTGCTCTGGCGTGCTCTGCTATGCAGAACTCAAGTGCTTGACAATAGAAATCCACTACCCGACAATAGAACTCAAATTACTTGAATAATTTTTAAAAATTCAAGTGCTGTGATGTGCGTTTTTCTCAAACTTTTTGTTCATGATTTGCTCTATAAATTTATTGATTAAATAGACTTGAAATGGTGTATTGGGCATTGATTTACACATCCTGTAATTAAAGAATGATTTTAACAAGTGAAAAAAATATTATAGCAACTTCAAGTGCTGAGCTGTTCTCTGCTGTGCTCTACCGTGCTCTGGCGTGCACTGGCGTGCTCTGGCGTGCTCTGGCGTGCTCTGGCTTGCTCTGGCGTGCATTGACGTGCTCTGGCGTGCACTGGCGTGCACTGGCGTGCTCTGGCGTGCTCTGGCGTGCACTGGCGTGCTCTGGTGTGAATTGGCGTGCACTGGCGTGCACTTGCGTGCACTGGCGTGCACTGGCGTGCTCTGGCGTGCTCTGGCGTGCAGTGGCGTGCTCTTGCGTGCATTGAATTGCTCTGGCGTGCACTGGCGTAATCTGGCGTGCATTGACTTGCTCTGGCGTGCACTGGAGTGCTCTGGCGTGCACTGGCGTGCTCTGGCGTGCATTGACGTGCTCTTACGTGCACTGGCGTGCTCTGGTGTGAATTGGCGTGCTCTGGCATGCACTGGCGTGCTCTGGTGTGCACTTGCGTGCTCTGGCGTGCACTGGCGTGCTCTGGCGTGCTCTGGTGTGAATTGGCGTGCTCTGGCGTGCTCTGGCGTGCACTGGCGTGCTCTGGTGTGAATTGGCGTGCACTGGCGTGCACTTGCGTGCTCTGGCGTGCACTGGCGTGCTTTGGCGTGCTCTGGCGTGCTCTGGCGTGCTCTGGCGTGCATTGACTTGCTCTGGCGTGCAGTGGCGTGCTCTGGCGTGCACTGGCGTGCTCTGGTGTGAATTGGCGTACACTGGCGTGCTCTGGCGTGCTCTGGCGTGCTTTGGCGTGCACTGGAGTGCTCTGGCGTGCACTGGCGTGCTCTGGCGTGCATTGACGTGCTCTTGCGTGCACTGGCGTGCTCTTGCGTGCTCTGTCGTGCTCTGGTGTGAATTGGCGTGCTCTGGCCTGCACTGGCGTGCTCTGGTTTGAATTGGCGTGCTCTGGCGTGCACTGGCGTGCTTTGGCGTGCTCTGGCGTGCTCTGGCGTGCACTGGCGTGCATTGACGTACTCGTGCGTGCACTGGCGTGCATTGACGTACTCGTGCGTGCACTGGCGTGCTCTGGCGTGCTCTGGCGTGCTCTGGCGTGCACTGGCGTGCTCTGGTGTGAATTGGCGTGCTCTGTCGTGCACTGGCGTGCTCTGGTGTGAATTGGCGTGCTCTTGCGTGCACTGGCGTGCTCTGGCGTGCACTTGCGTTCTCTGGCGTGCATTGACGTGCTCGTGCGTGCACTGGCGTGCTCTGGCGTGCACTGGCGTGCTCTGGTGTGAATTGGCGTGCTCTTGCGTGCACTGGCGTGCTCTGTCGTGCTCTGGCGTGCTCTGCTATGCAGAACTCAAGTGCTTGACAATAGAAATCCACTTCCCGATAATAGAACTCAAATAACTTGAATAATTTTTAAAAATTCAAGTGCTGTGATGTGCGTTTTTCTCAAACTTTTTGTTCATGATTTGCTCTATAAATTTATTGATTAAATAGACTTGAAATGGTGTATTGGGCATTGATTTACACATCCTGTAATTAAAAAATGATTTTAACAAGTGAAAAAAATATAATAGCAACTTCAAGTGCTGAGCTGTTCTCTGCTGTGCTCTACCGTGCTCTGGCGTGCACTGGCGTGCTCTGGCGTGCTCTGGCGTGCTCTGGATTGCTCTGGCGTGCATTGACGTGCTCTGGCGTGCACTGGCATGCACTGGCGTGCTCTGGCGTGCTCTGGCGTGCACTGGCGTGCTCTGGTGTGAATTGGCGTGCACTGGCGTGCACTTGCGTGCACTGGCGTGCACTTGCGTGCACTGGAGTGCACTGGCGTGCACTGGCGTGCTCTTGCGTGCAGTGGCGTGCTCTTGCGTGCATTGAATTGCTCTGGCGTGCACTTGCGTAATCTGGCGTGCATTGACTTGCTCTGGCGTGCACTGGAGTGCTCTGGCGTGCTTTGGCGTGCTCTGGCGTGCATTGACGTGCTCTTACGTGCACTGGCGTGCTCTGGTGTGCATTGGCGTGCTCTGGCATGCACTGGCGTGCTCTGGTGTGCACTTGCGTGCTCTGGCGTGCACTGGCGTGCTCTGGCGTGCTCTGGTGTGAATTGGCGTGCTCTGGCGTGCTCTGGCGTGCATTGACGTGCTCTGGTGTGAATTGGCGTGCTCTGGCGTGCACTGGCGTGCTCTGTCGTGCTCTGTCGTGCTCTGGCGTGCACTGGCGTGCATTGACGTACTCTTGCGTGCACTGGCGTGCTCTGGCGTGCTCTGGCGTGCACTGGCGTGCTCTTGTGTGAATTGGCGTGCTCTGGCGTGCACTGGCGTGCTCTGGTGTGAATTGGCGTGCTCTGGCGTGCACTGGCGTGCACTGGCGTGCACTGGCGTGCACTGGCGTTCACTGGCGTGCACTGGCGTGCACTGGCGTGCTCTGGCGTGAATTGGCGTGCTCTGGCGTGCTCTGGCGTGCACTGGCGTGCACTTGCGTGCTCTGGCGTGCATTTACGTGCTCGTGCGTGCACTGGCGTGCTCTGGCGTGCACTGGGATTCTCTGGCGTGCACTTGCGTGCACTGGCGTTCACTGGCGTGCTCTGGCGTGCATTGACGTGCTCTTGCGTGCACTGGCGTGCTCTGTCGTGCTCTGGCGTGCTCTGTCGTGCTCTGGCGTGCTCTGCTATGCAGAACTCAAGTGCTTGACAATAAAAACCACTACCCGATAATAGAACTCAAATAACTTGAATAATTTTTAAAAATTCAAGTGCTGTGATGTGCGTTTTTCTCAAACTTTTTGTTCATGATTTGCTCTATAAATTTATTGATTAAATAGACTTGAAATGGTGTATTGGGCATTGATTTACACATCCTGTAATTAAAAAATGATTTTAACAAATGAAAAAAATATTATAGCAACTTCAAGTGCTGAGCTGTTCTCTGCTGTGCTCTACCGTGCTCTGGCGTGCACTGGCGTGCTCTGGCGTGCTCTGGCTTGCTCTGGCGTGCATTGACGTGCTCTGGCGTGCACTGGCGTGCACTGGCGTGCTTTGACGTGCACTGGCGTGCACTGGCGTGCTCTGGCGTGCTCTGGTGTGAATTGGCGTGCTTTGGCGTGCTCTGGCGTGCATTGACGGGCTCTGGTGTGAATTGGCGTGCTCTGGCGTGCATTGATGTGCTCTTGCGTGCATTGATGTGCTCTGGCGTGCTCTGGCGTGCACTGGCGTGCACTGGCGTGCACTGGCGTGCACTGGCGTGCTCTGGCGTGCTCTGGCGTGCACTGGCGTCCTCTGGTGTGAATTGGCGTGCACTGGCGTGCACTTGCGTGCTCTGGCGTGCACTGGCGTGCTTTGGCGTGCTCTGGCGTGCAGTGGCGTGCTCTTGCGTGCATTGAATTGCTCTGGCGTGCACTGGCGTGCACTGGCGTGCTCTGGCGTGCATTGACTTGCTCTGGCGTGCACTGCATTGCTCTGGCGTGCACTGGCGTGCTCTGGCGTGCATTGACGTGCTCTTGCGTGCACTGGCGTGCTCTGGTGTGAATTGGCGTGCTCTGGCGTGCACTGGCGTGCTCTGGCGTGCACTGGCGTGCTCTGGTGTGCACTTGCGTGCTCTGGCGAGCATTGACGTGCACTGGCGTGCACTGGCGTGCTCTTGTGTGCTCTGGTGTGAATTGGCGTGCTCTGGCGTGCTCTGGCGTGCATTGACGTGTTCTGGTGTGAATTGCCGTGCTCTGTCGTGCTCTGGTGTGAATTGGCGTGCTCTGGCGTGCACTGGCGTGCTCTGGTGTGAATTGGCGTGCTCTGGCGTGCATTGAATTGCTCTGGCGTGAACTGGCGTGCTCTGGCGTGCACTGGCGTGCTCTGGCGTGCACTGGCGTTCACTGGCGTGCTCTGGCGTACACTGGCGTGCTCTGGCGTGCATTGACGTGCTCTGGCGTGCACTGGCGTGCTCTGGCGTGCTCTGGTGTGAATTTGCGTGCACTGGCGTGCACTGGCGTGCTCTGGCGTGCATTGACGTTCTCTGGTGTGAATTGGCATGCTCTGGCGTGCACTGGCGTGCTTTGGCGTGCTCTGGCGTGCTCTGGCGTGCACTGGCGTGCATTGACGTACTCGTGCGTGCACTGGCGTGCACTGGCGTGCTCTGGCGTGCACTGGCGTGCTCTGGCGTGCACTGGCGTTCTCTGGTGTGAATTGGCGTGCTCTGGCGTGCACTGGCGTGCTCTGGTGTGAATTGGCGTGCTCTTGCGTGCACTGGCGTGCTCTGGCGTGCACTTGCGTTCTCTGGCGTGCATTGACGTGCTCGTGCGTGCACTGGCGTGCTCTGGCGTGCACTGGGATTCTCTGGCGTGCACTTGCGTGCTTTGGCGTGCACTGGCGTGCTCTGGCGTGCATTGACGTGCTCTTGCGTGCACTGGCGTGCTCTGTCGTGCTCTGGCGTGCTCTGCTATGTAGAACTCAAGTGCTTGACAATAGAAACCACTACCCGATAATAGAACTCAAATAACTTGAATAATTTTTAAAAATTCAAGTGCTGTGATGTGCGTTTTTCTCAAACTTTTTGTTCATGATTTGCTCTATAAATTTATTGATTAAATAGACTTGAAATGGTGTATTGGGCATTGATTTACACATCCTGTAATTAAAGAATGATTTTAACAAGTGAAAAAAATATAATAGCAACTTCAAGTGCTGAGCTGTTCTGTGCTGTGCTCTACCGTGCTCTGGCGTGCTCTGGCTTGCTCTGGCGTGCACTGGCGTGCACTGGCGTGCTCTGGCGTGCTCTGGCGTGCACTGGCGTGCTCTGGTGTGAATTGGCGTGCACTGGCGTGCACTGGCGTGCTCTGGCGTGCTCTGGCGTGCAGTGGCGTGCTCTTGCGTGCATTGAATTGCTCTGGCGTGCACTGGCGTAATCTGGCGTGCATTGACTTGCTCTGGCGTGCACTGGAGTGCTCTGGCGTGCACTGGCGTGCTCTGGCGTTCATTGACGTGCTCTTACGTGCACTGGCGTGCTCTGGTGTGAATTGGCGTGCTCTGGCATGCACTGGCGTGCTCTGGTGTGCACTTGCGTGCTCTGGCGTGCACTGGCGTGCTCTGGCGTGCTCTGGTGTGAATTGGCGTGCTCTGGCGTGCTCTGGCGTGCACTGGCGTGCTCTGGTGTGAATTGGCGTGCACTGGCGTGCACTGGCGTGCTCTGGCGTGCACTGGCGTGCTTTGGCGTGCTCTGGCGTGCTCTGGCGTGCTCTGGCGTGCATTGACTTGCTCTGGCGTGCACTTGCGTTCTCTGGCGTGCACTGGCGTGCTCTGGCGTGCACTGGCGTGCTCTGGCGTGCACTGGGATTCTCTGGCGTGCACTTGCGTGCTCTGGCGTGCACTGGCGTGCTCTGGCGTGCACTGGCGTGCTCTGGCGTGCATTGACGTGCTCTTGCGTGCACTGGCGTGCTCTATCGTGCTCTGGCGTGCTCTGCTATGTAGAACTCAAGTGCTTGACAATAGAAACCACTACCCGATAATAGAACTCAAATAACTTGAATAATTTTTAAAAATTCAAGTGCTGTGATGTGCGTTTTTATCAAACTTTTTGTTCATGATTTGCTCTATAAATTTATTGATTAAATAGACTTGAAATGGTGTATTGGGCATTGATTTACACATCCTGTAATTAAAGAATGATTTTAACAAGTGAAAAAAATATTATAGCAACTTCAAGTGCTGAGCTGTTCTCTGCTGTGCTCTACCGTGCTCTGGCGTGCACTGGCTTGCTCTGGCGTGCACTGGCGTGCACTGGCGTGCTCTGGCGTGCTCTGGCGTGCACTGGCGTGCTCTGGTGTGAATTGGCGTGCACTGGCGTGCACTTGCGTGCACTGGCGTGCACTGGCGTGCTCTGGCGTGCTCTGGCGTGCAGTGGCGTGCTCTTGCGTGCATTGAATTGCTCTGGCGTGCACTGGCGTAATCTGGCGTGCATTGACTTGCTCTGGCGTGCACTGGAGTGCTCTGGCGTGCACTGGCGTGCTCTGGCGTGCATTGACGTGCTCTTACGTGCACTGGCGTGCTCTGGTGTGAATTGGCGTGCTCTGGCATGCACTGGCGTGCTCTGGTGTGCACTTGCGTGCTCTGGCGTGCACTGGCGTGCTCTGGCTTGCTCTGGTGTGAATTGGCGTGCTCTGGCGTGCTCTGGCGTGCACTGGCGTGCTCTGGTGTGAATTGGCGTGCACTGGCGTGCACTTGCGTGCTCTGGCGTGCACTGGCGTGCTTTGGCGTGCTCTGGCGTGCTCTGGCGTGCTCTGGCGTGCATTGACTTGCTCTGGCGTGCAGTGGCGTGCTCTGGCGTGCACTGGCGTGCTCTGGTGTGAATTGGCGTACACTGGCGTGCTCTGGCGTGCTCTGGCGTGCTTTGGCGTGCACTGGAGTGCTCTGGCGTGCACTGGCGTGCTCTGGCGTGCATTGACGTGCTCTTGCGTGCACTGGCGTGCTCTTGCGTGCTCTGTCGTGCTCTGGTGTGAATTGGCGTGCTCTGGCGTGCACTGGCGTGCTCTGGTGTGAATTGGCGTGCTCTGGCGTGCACTGGCGTGCTTTGGCGTGCTCTGGCGTGCTCTGGCGTGCACTGGCGTGCATTGACGTACTCGTGCGTGCACTGGCGTGCATTGACGTACTCGTGCGTGCACTGGCGTGCTCTGGCGTGCTCTGGCGTGCTCTGGCGTGCACTGGCGTGCTCTGGTGTGAATTGGCGTGCTCTGTCGTGCACTGGAGTGCTCTGGTGTGAATTGGCGTGCTCTTGCGTGCACTGGCGTGCTCTGGCGTGCACTTGCGTTCTCTGGCGTGCATTGACGTGCTCGTGCGTGCACTTGCGTGCTCTGGCGTGCACTGGCGTGCTCTGGTGTGAATTGGCGTGCTCTTGCGTGCACTGGCGTGCTCTGTCGTGCTCTGGCGTGCTCTGCTATGCAGAACTCAAGTGCTTGACAATAGAAATCCACTTCCCGATAATAGAACTCAAATAACTTGAATAATTTTTAAAAATTCAAGTGCTGTGATGTGCGTTTTTCTCAAACTTTTTGTTCATGATTTGCTCTATAAATTTATTGATTAAATAGACTTGAAATGGTGTATTGGGCATTGATTTACACATCCTGTAATTAAAAAATGATTTTAACAAGTGAAAAAAATATTATAGCAACTTCAAGTGCTGAGCTGTTCTCTGCTGTGCTCTACCGTGCTCTGGCGTGCACTGGCGTGCTCTGGCGTGCTCTGGCGTGCTCTGGATTGCTCTGGCGTGCATTGACGTGCTCTGGCGTGCACTGGCGTGCACTGGCGTGCTATGGCGTGCTCTGGCGTGCACTGGCGTGCTCTGGTGTGAATTGGCGTGCACTGGCGTGCACTTGCGTGCTCTGGCGTGCACTGGCGTGCTTTGGCGTGCTCTGGGGTGCACTGGCGTGCTCTTGCGTGCATTGAATTTTTCTGGCGTGCACTGGCGTGCACTGGCGTGCACTGGCGTGCACTGGCGTGCACTGGCGTGCTCTGGCGTGCATTGACTTGCTCTGGCGTGCACTTTCGTGCTCTGGCGTGCATTGACGTGCTCTTGCGTGCACTGGCGTGCTCTGGTGTGAATTTGCGTGCTCTGGCGTGCACTGGCGTGCACTGGCGTGCTCTGGCGTGCATTGACATGCACTGGCGTGCACTGGCGTGCTCTGGTGTGAATTGGCGTACTCTGGCGTGCTCTGGCGTGCATTGACGTGCTCTGGTGTGAATTGGCGTGCTCTGGCGTGAACTGGCGTGCTCTGGCGTGCTCTGGCGTGCTCTGGCGTGCTCTGGCGAGCTCTGGCGTGCTCTGGCGTGCACTGGCGTGCTCTGGTGTGAATTGGCGTGCTCGTGCGTGCACTGGCGTGCTCTGGTGTGAATTGGCGTGCTCTGGCGTGCACTGGCGTGCACTGGCGTGCACTGGCGTGCTCTGGCGTGAATTGGCGTGCTCTGGCGTGCACTGGCGTGCTCTGGCGTGCACTGACCTGCTCGTGCGTGCACTGGGATTCTCTGGCGTGCACTTGCGTGCTCTGGCGTGATCTGGCGTGCATTGACGTGCTCTTGCGTGCACTGGCGTGCACTTGCGTGCTCTGGCGTGCACTGGCGTTCTTTGGCGTGCTCTGGCGTGCACTGGCGTACTCTTGCGTGCATTGAATTGCTCTGGCGTGCACTGGCGTGCACTGGCGTGCTCTGGCGTGCATTGACTTGCTCTGGCGTGCACTGGAGTGCTCTGGCGTGCACTGGCGTGCTCTGGCGTGCATTGACGTGCTCTGGCATGCACTGGCGTGCTCTGGTGTGAATTGGCGTGCTCTGGCGTGCACTGGCGTGCACTGGCGTGCACTGGCGTGCTCTGGCGTGCACTGGCGTGCACTGGCGTGCACTGGCGTGCTCTGGCGTGCACCGGCGTGCTCTGGCGTGCACTGGCGTACTCTGGCGTGCACTGGCGTGCTCTGGCGTGCACTGGCGTGCTCAGGCGTGCACTGGCGTGCTATGGCTTGCACTGGCGTGCACTGGCGTGCAATGGTGTGCTCTGGCGTGCACTGGCGTGCTCTGGCGTGCGCTGGCGTGCTCTTGCGTGCATTGACGTGCTCTGGCGTGCACTGATGTGCTCTGGTCTGGTGTGAATTGGCGGTCTTTGGCGTGCACTGGCGTGCTCTGGTGTGCACTGGCGTGCTCTGGCGTGCACTGGCGTGCTCTGGCGTGCATTGACGTGCTCTGACGTGCACTGGCGTGCTCTGGTGTGAATTGGCGTGCTCTGGCGTAATTTGGCGTGCTCTGGCGTGCACTGGCGTGCTTTGGCGTGCACTGGCGTGCTCTGGCGTGCACTGGTGTGCTCTGGCGTGCACTGGTGTGCTCTGGCGTGCACTGGCGTGCTCTGGCGTGCACTGGCGTGCTCTGGCGTGCATTGACGTGCTCTGACGTGCACTGGCGTGCTCTGGGGTGAATTGGCGTGCTCTGGCGTGCACTGGCGTGCTCTGGCGTGCACTGGCGTGCTCTGGCGTGCACTGGCGTACTCTGGCGTGCACTGGCGTGCTCTGCCGTGCACTGGCGTGCTCTGTCGTGCTCTGTCGTGCACTGGCGTGCTTTGGCGTGCTCTGGTGTGAATTGGCGTGCTCTGGCGTGCACTGGCGTGCTCTGGCGTGCACTGGCGTGCACTGGCGTGCACTGGCGTGCTCTGGTGTGAATTGGCGTGCTCTGGCGTGCACTGGCGTGCTCTGTCGTGCTCTGTCGTGAACTGGCGTGCACTGGCGTGCACTGGTGTGAATTGGCGTGCTCTGGCGTGCACTGGCGTGCTCTGGTTTGAATTGGCGTACTCTGGCGTGCACTGGCGTGCTCTGGCGTGCACTGGCGATCTCTGGCGTGCATTGACGTGCTCTGGCGTGCACTGGCGTGCTCTTGCGTGCATTGACGTGCTCTTGCGTGCAGTGGCGTGCTCTGGCGTGCATTGACGTGCTCTGGCGTGCACTGGCGTGCTCTGGTGATAATTGGCGTGCTCTGGCGTGCACTGGCGTGCTCTGGCGTGCACTGGCGTGCTCTGGCGTGCACTGGCGTGCTCAAGCGTGCACTGGCGTGCTCTGGTGTGAATTGGCTTGCTCTGGCGTGCACTGGCGTGCTCTGGCGTGCACTGGCGTGCTCTGGCGTGCTCTGTCGTGCTCTGGCGTGCTCTGCTATGCAGAACTCAAGTGCTTGACAATAGAAATCCACTACCCGACAATATAACTCAAATAACTTGAATAATTTTTAAAAATTCAAGTGCTGTGATGTGCGTTTTTCTAAAACTTTTTGTTCATGATTTGCTTTATAAATTTATTGATTCAATAGACTTGAAATGGTGTATTGGACATTGATTTACACATCCTGTAATTAAAAAATGGTTTAAACAAGTAAAAAAAAAATATTATAGCAACTTCAAGTGCTGAGCTGTTCTCTGCTGTGCTCTACCGTGCTCTGGCGTGCTCTGGCTTGCACTGGCGTGCTCTGGCGTGCACTGGCGTGCTCTGGCGTGCATTGACGTGCTCTTGCGTGCAGTGGCGTGCTCTGGCGTGCATTGACGTGCTCTGGCGTGCACTGGCGTGCTCTGGTGTGAATTGGCGTGCTCTGGCGTGCTCTGGCGTGCTCTGGCTTGCTCTGGCGTGCTCTGGCTTGCTCTGGCGTGCATTGACGTGCACTGGCTTGCTCTGGCGTGCACTGGTGTGCTCTGGCGTGCACTGGCGTGCTCTTGCGTGCACTGGCGTGCTCTGGCGTGCATTGACGTGCTCTGACGTGCACTGGCGTGCTCTGGTGTGAATTGGCGTGCTCTGGCGTAAACTGGCGTGCTCTGGCGTGCACTGGCGTGCTTTGGCGTGCACTGGCGTGCTCTGGCGTGCACTGGCGTGCTTTGGCGTGCACTGGCGTGCTCTGGCGTGCACTGGCGTGCTCTGGCGTGCACTGGTGTGCTCTGGCGTGCACTGGCGTGCTCTGGCGTGCACTGGCGTGCTCTGCCGTGCACTGGCGTGCTCTGTTGTGCTCTGTCGTGCACTGGCGTGCTTTGGCGTGCTCTGGTGTGAATTGGCGTGCTCTGGCGTGCACTGGCGTGCTCTGGCGTGCACTGGCGTGCTCTGGCGTGCACTGGCGTGCTCTGGTGTGAATTGGCGTGCTCTGGCGTGCACTGGCGTGCTCTGTCGTGCTCTGTCGTGAACTGGCGTGCACTGGCGTGCTCTGGTGTGAATTGGCGTGCTCTGGCGTGCACTGGCGTGCTCTGGTTTGAATTGGCGTACTCTGGCGTGCACTGGCGTGCTCTGGCGTGCACTGGCGATCTCTGGCGTGCATTGACGTGCTCTGGCGTGCACTGGCGTGCTCTTGCGTGCATTGACGTGCTCTTGCGTGCAGTGGCGTGCTCTGGCGTGCATTGACGTGCTCTGGCGTGCACTGGCGTGCTCTGGTGATAATTGGCGTGCTCTGGCGTGCACTGGCGTGCTTTGGCGTGCACTGGCGTGCTCTGGCGTGCACTGGCGTGCTCAAGCGTGCACTGGCGTGCTCTGGTGTGAATTGGCTTGCTCTGGCGTGCACTGGCGTGCTCTGGCGTGCACTGGCGTGCTCTGGCGTGCTCTGTCGTGCTCTGGCGTGCTCTGCTATGCAGAACTCAAGTGCTTGACAATAGAAATCCACTACCCGACAATATAACTCAAATAACTTGAATAATTTTTAAAAATTCAAGTGCTGTGATGTGCGTTTTTCTAAAACTTTTTGTTCATGATTTGCTTTATAAATTTATTGATTCAATAGACTTGAAATGGTGTATTGGACATTGATTTACACATCCTGTAATTAAAAAATGGTTTAAACAAGTAAAAAAAAAATATTATAGCAACTTCAAGTGCTGAGCTGTTCTCTGCTGTGCTCTACCGTGCTCTGGCGTGTACTGGCGTGCACTGGCGTGCTCTGGCGTGCACTGGCGTGCTCTGGCGTGCACTGGCGTGCTCTGGCGTGCACTGGCGTGCTCTGGCGTGCACTGGCGTGCTCTGGCGTGCACTGGCGTGCTCTGGCGTGCACTGGCATGCTCTGGCGTGCTCTGGCTTGCTCTGGCGTGCACTGGCGTGCACTGGCGTGCACTGGCGTGCACTGGCGTGCTCTGGCGTGCACTGGCGTGCTCTGGTGTGAATTGGCGTGCTCTGGCGTGCACTTGCGTGCTGTGGTGTGCTCTGTCGTGCTCTGGCGTGCTCTGCTATGCAGAACTCAAGTGCTTGACAATAGAAATCCACTACCCGACAATAGAACTCAAATAACTTGAATAATTTTTAAAAATTCAAGTGCTGTGATGTGCGTTTTTCTAAAATTTTTTGTTCATGATTTGCTCTATAAATTTATTGATTCAATAGACTTTAAATGGTGTATTGGACATTGATTTAGACATCCTGCAATTAAAAAATGGTTTTAACAAGTGAAAAAAATATTATAGCAACTTCAAGTGCTGAGCTGTTCTCTGCTGTGATCTACCGTGCTCTGGCGTGCACTGGCGTGCTCTGGCGTGCTCTGGCTTGCTCTGGCGTGCATTGACGTGCACTTGCACGACTTGCATTGAAGTGCACTGGCGTGCTCTGGCGTGCTCTGGCGTGCACTGGTGTGCTCTGGCGTGCTCTGGTGTGCACTGGCGTGAACTGGCGTGCTCTGGTGTGAATTGGCGTGCTCTGGCGTGCACTGGCGTGCTCTGGTGTGAATTGGCGTGCTCTGGCGTGCACTGGCGTGCTCTGGCGTGCACTGGCGTGCTGTGGCGTTCACTGGCGTTCTCTGGTTTGAATTGGCGTACTCTGGCGTGCACTGGCGTGCTCTGGCATGCACTGGCGATCTCTGGCGTGCATTGACGTGCTCTGGCGTGCACTGGCGTGCTCTGGCGTGCATTGACGTGCTCTTGCGTGCAGTGGTTTGCTCTGGCGTGCATTGACGTGCTCTGGCGTGCACTGGCGTGCTCTGGTGTGAATTGGCGTGCTCTGGCGTGCTCTGGCGTAATCTGGCTTGCTCTGGCGTGCATTGACGTGCACTGGCGTGCTCTGGCGTGCACTGGTGTGCACTGGTGTGCTCTGGCGTGCACTGTCGTGCTCTGGTGTGCACTGGCGTGCTCTGGCGTGCTCTGGCGTGCACTGGCTTGCTCTGGCGTGCTCTGGCGTGCACTGGCGTGCTTTGGAGTGCACTGTCGTGCTCTGGTGTGAATTGGCGTGCTCTGGCGTGCACTGGCGTGCTCTGGCGTGCACTGGCGTGCTCTGGCGTGCACTGGCGTGCTCTGGCGTGCACTGGCGTGCTCTGGCGTGCACTGGCGTGCTCTGGCGTGCACTGGTGTGCTCTGGCGTGCTCTGTCATGCTCTGGCGTGCTCTGCTATGCAGAACTCAAGTGCTTGACAATAGAAATCCACTACCCGACAATAGAACTCAAATAACTTGAATAATTTTTAAAAATTCAAGTGCTGTGATGTGCGTTTTTCTAAAACTTTTTGTTCATGATTTGCTCTATAAATTTATTGATTCACTAGACTTGAAATGGTGTATTGGTCATTGATTTAAAATTCCTGTAATTAAAAAATGGTTTTAACAAGTGAAAAAAATATTATAGCAACTTCAAGTGCTGAGCTGTTCTCTGCTGTGATCTACCGTGCTCTGGCGTAAACAGGCGTGCTCTGGCGTGCACTTGCGTGCTCTGGCGTTGATGTGCTCTGGCGTGCACTGGCGTGCTCTGGCGTGCATTGACGTGCTCTTGCGAGCAGTGGCGTGATCTGGCGTGCATTGACGTGCTCTGGCGTGCACTGGCGTGCTCTGGTGTGAATTGGCGTGCTCTGGCGTGCTCTGGCGTGCTCTGGCTTGCTCTGGCGTGCATTGACGTGCACTGGCGTGCTCTTGCGTGCTCTGGCGTGCACTGGCGTGCTCTGGCGTGCGTTGACGTGCTCTGACGTGCACTGGCGTGCTCTTGTGTGAATTGGCGTGCTCTGGCGTGCTCTGGCGTGCTCTGGCGTGCACTGGCGTGCTCTGGCGTGCACTGGCGTGCTCTGGCGTGCTCTGGCGTGCACTGGCATGCTTTGGCCTGCACTGGCGTGCTCTTGTGTGAATTGGCGTGCTCTGGCGTGCTCTGGCGTGCTCTGGCGTGCTCTGGCGTGCTCTGGCGTGCACTGGCGTGCTCTGGCGTGCACTGGTGTGCTCTGGCGTTCTCTGGCGTGCTCTGGCGTGCTCTGCTATGCAGAACTCAAGTGCTTGACAATAGAAATCCACTACCCGACAATAGAACTCAAATAACTTGAATAATTTTTTAAAAATTCAAGTGCTGTGATGTGCATTTTTCTAAAAATTTTTGTTCATGATTTGCTCTATAAATTTATTGATTCAATAGACTTGAAATGGTGTATTGGACATTGATTTATACATCCTGCAATTAAAAAATGGTTTTAACAAGTGAAAAAAATATTATAGCAACTTCAAGTGCTGAGCTGTTCTCTGCTGTGATCTACCGTGCTCTGGCGTGCTCTGGCTTGCTCTGGCGTGCATTGACGTGCACTTGCGTGCTCTGGCGTTGACGTGCTCTGGCGTGCACTGGCGTGCTCTGGCGTGCATTGACGTGCTCTTGCGTGCAGTGGCGTGCTCTGGCGTGCATTGACGTGCTCTGGCGTGCACTGGCGTGCTCTTGCTTGCTCTGGCGTGCATTGACGTGCACTGGCGTGCTCTGGCGTGCACTGGTGTGCTCTGGCGTGCACTGGCGTGCTCTGGTGTGCACTGGCGTGCTCTGGCGTGCTCTGGCGTGCATTGACGTGCTCTGACGTGCACTGGCGTGCTCTGGTGTGAATTGGCGTGCTCTGGTGTGAATTGGCGTGCTCTGGTGTGAATTGGCGTGCTCCGGCGTGCACTGGCGTGCTCTGGCGTGCTCTGGCGTGCACTGGCGTGCTCTGGTGTGAATTGGCGTGCTCTGGCGTGCTCTGGCTTGCTCTGGCGTGCATTGACGTGCATTGGCGTGCTCTGGCGTGCACTGGTGTGCACTGGTGTGCTCTGGCGTGCACTGGCGTGCTCTGGTGTGCACTGGCGTGCTCTGGCGTGCACTGGCGTGCTCTGGCGTGCATTGACGTGCTCTGACGTGCACTGGCGTGCTCTGGTGTGAATTGGCGTGCTCTGGCGTGCTCTGGCGTGCACTGGCGTGCTCTGGCGTGCAATGGCGTGCTCTGGCGTGCTCTGGCGTGCACTGGCGTGCTTTGGAGTGCACTGTCGTGCTCTGGTGTGAATTTGCGTGCTCTGGCGTGCACTGGCGTGCTCTGGTGTGAATTGGCGTGCTCTGGCGTGCTCTGGCGTGCTCTGGCGTGCACTGGCGTGCTCTGGCGTGCACTGGTGTGCTCTGGCGTGCTCTGTCGTGCTCTGGCGTGCTCTGCTATGCAGAACTCAAGTGCTTGACAATAGAAATCCACTACCCGACAATAGAACTCAAATAACTTGAATAATTTTTAAAAATTCAAGTGCTGTGATGTGCGTTTTTCTAAAACTTTTTGTTCATGATTTGCTCTATAAATTTATTGATTCAATAGACTTGAAATGGTGTATTGGACATTGATTTAAAAATCCTGTAATTAAAAAATGGTTTTAACAAGTGAAAAAAATATTATAGCAACTTCAAGTGCTGAGCTGTTCTCTGCTGTGATCTACCGTGCTCTGGCGTGCACTGGCGTGCTCTGGCGTGCTCTGGCTTGCTCTGGCGTGCATTGACGTGCACTTGCGTGCTCTGGCGTTGACGTGCTCTGGTCTGCACTGGCGTGCTCTCGCGTGCATTGACGTGCTCTGGCGTGCACTGGCGTGCTCTGGTATGAATTGGCGTGCTCTGGCGTGCTCTGGCGTGCTCTGGCTTGCTCTGGCGTGCATTGACGTGCACTGGCGTGCTCTGGCGTGCACTGGTGTGCTCTGGCGTGCTCTGGTGTGCACTGGCGTGCTCTGGCGTGCATTGACGTGCTCTGACGTGCACTGGCGTGCTCTGGTGTGAATTGGCGTGCTCTGGCGTGCACTGGCGTGCTCTGGCGTGCACTGTCGTGCTCTGGCGTGTACTGGCGTGAACTGGCGTGCTCTGGTGTGAATTGGCGTGCTCTGGCGTGCACTGGCGTGCTCTGGTGTGAATTGGCGTGCTCTGGCATGCACTGGCGTGCTCTGGCGTGCACTGGCGTGCTCTGGCGTTCACTGGCGTGCTTTGGTTTGAATTGGCGTTCTCTGGCGTGCACTGGCGTGCTCTGGCGTGCTCTGGCGATCTCTGGCGTGCATTGACGTGCTCTGGCGTGCACTGGCGTGCTCTGGCGTGCATTGACGTGCTCTTGCGTGCAGTGGTTTGCTCTGGCGTGCATTGACGTGCTCTGGCGTGCACTGGCGTGCTCTGGTGTGAATTGGCGTGCTCTGGCGTGCTCTGGCGTGCATTGACGTGCACTGGCGTGCTCTGGCGTGCACTGGTGTGCACTGGTGTGCTCTGGCGTGCACTGGCGTGCTCTGATGTGCACTGGCGTGCTCTGGCGTGCACTGGCGTGCTCTGGCGTGCACTAGCGTGCTCTGGCGTGCATTGACGTGCTCTGACGTGCACTGGCGTGCTCTGGTGTGAATTGGCGTGCTCTGGCGTGCACTGGCGTGCTCTGGCGTGCACTGGTGTGCTCTGGCGTGCACTGGCAAGCTCTGGCGTGCGCTGGCGTGCTCTTGCGTGCATTGACGTGCTCTGGCGTGCACTGATGTGCTCTGGTGTGAATTGGCGGTCTTTGGCGTGCACTGGCGTGCTCTGGTGTGCACTGGCGTGCTCTGGCGTGCACTGTCGTGCTCTGGCGTGCATTGACGTGCTCTGACGTGCACTGGCGTGCTCTGGTGTGAATTGGCGTGCTCTGGCGTGCACTGGCGTACTCTGGCGTGCACTGGCGTGCTCTAGCGTGCACTGGCGTGCTCTGGCGTGCACTGGCGTGCTCTGGCGTGCACTGGTGTGCTCTGGCGTGCACTGGCGTGCTCTGGTGTGAATTGGCGTGCTCTGGCGTGCTCTGGCGTGCTTTGGCTTGCTCTGGCGTGCTCTTGCTTGCTCTGGCGTGCATTGACGTGCACTGAAGTGCTCTGGCGTGCACTGGTGTGCTCTGGCGTCCTCTGGTGTGAATTGGCGTGCTCTGGCGTGCTTTGGCGTGCTCTGGCTTGCTCTGGCGTGCTCTTGCTTGCTCTGGCGTGCATTGACGTGCACTTGCGTGCTCTGGCGTTGACGTGCTCTGGCGTGCAGTGGCGTGCTCTGGCGTGCATTGACGTGCTCTTGCGTGCAGTGGCGTGCTCTGGCGTGCATTGACGTGCTCTGGCGTGCACTGGCGTGCTCTGGTGTGAATTGGAGTGCTCTGGCGTGCTCTGGCGTGCTCTGGCTTGCTCTGGCGTGCTCTTGCTTGCTCTGTCGTGCATTGACGTGCACTGGCGTGCTCTGGCGTGCACTGGTGTTCTCTGGCGTGCACTGGCGTGCTCTGGTGTGCACTGGCGTGCTCTGGCGTGCTCTGGCGTGCATTGACGTGCTCTGACGTGCACTGGCGTGCTCTGGTGTGAATTGGCGTGCTCTGGTGTGAATTGGCGTGCTCTGGTGTGAATTGGCGTGCTCCGGCGTGCACTGGCGTGCTCTGGCATGCTCTGGCGTGCTCTGGCGTGCACTGGCGTGCTCTGGTGTGAATTGGCGTGCTCTGGCGTGCTCTGGCTTGCTCTGGCGTGCATTGACGTGCATTGGCGTGCTCTGGCGTGCACTGGCGTGCTTTGGAGTGCACTGTCGTGCTCTGGTGTGAATTGGCGTGCTCTGGCGTGCACTCCCTAGTAGAACAGGATAACTTCTAGATATCTTTAAGATATCTTCCTATCTTATTACTGTCTCGTTAAATAAAGAAATCTTAAAGATATCTAGAAGATATATGTAATTAGATATCTTCTCGAGATAGATGGTAACTATCTGTAAGATATCTCATAAAAGATATCTTTCTTCAGTTTGTGTGAACAGAAAAACAACGTGTAAAAGCAAATTTGTTTAAGTGAAACCAACGTAAGTTAGGCTTATTATCAAATGTAATTTCTTCAATTTTAAGTTATAAATATGCGAAAAACATGCATTGCGACTTGATTTTAAATACTAACAAAGGCTGTGTTACATTCAGGCCATTGACGTTCAGGCCAGCGACATTCAGGCCAGTCCCCGGCCACTGGCCTGAACGGGAGACATTCAGGCCAGTACCAGGGGACTTTCAGGCCAGTAAAGTATAGCCACCCTACTACCCTAATAACTCTAGTCTTAAATGAACAGGGTAGGCCTATGTAGAGACTCAGAACCGCTCAAGACTTTGAAAATGAAAATTTACCTACTGCCGCCACTGGCCTGAAAGGATTTGGACATTCAGGCCAGTGGCCGGGGACTTTCAGGCCACTGGCGTTAACGTCGCTGGCCTGAACGTCACTGGCCTGAATGTCCGGGACCCCACAAAATTATGTTTCAATAGATTCATTACATTTAGCAACTGGGAAAAATTGCTCGGAAAAATCCTTAGTCAGACTAATATTAGAAAACACGCTAAATCTGTACGTAAATAAAGATTTTGCACTATAACTGTTAATTGGCGTGCTCTGGCGTGCACTGGCGTGCTCTGTCGTGCTCTGTCGTGAACTGGCGTGCACTGGCGTGCTCTGGTGTGAATTGGCGTGCTCTGGCGTGCACTGGCGTGCTCTGGTTTGAATTGGCGTACTCTGGCGTGCACTGGCGTGCTCTGGCGTGCACTGGCGATCTCTGGCGTGCATTGACGTGCTCTGGCGTGCACTGGCGTGCTCTTGCGTGCATTGACGTGCTCTTGCGTGCAGTGGCGTGCTCTGGCGTGCATTGACGTGCTCTGGCGTGCACTGGCGTGCTCTGGTGATAATTGGCGTGCTCTGGCGTGCACTGGCGTGCTTTGGCGTGCACTGGCGTGCTCTGGCGTGCACTGGCGTGCTCAAGCGTGCACTGGCGTGCTCTGGTGTGAATTGGCTTGCTCTGGCGTGCACTGGCGTGCTCTGGCGTGCACTGGCGTGCTCTGGCGTGCTCTGTCGTGCTCTGGCGTGCTCTGCTATGCAGAACTCAAGTGCTTGACAATAGAAATCCACTACCCGACAATATAACTCAAATAACTTGAATAATTTTTAAAAATTCAAGTGCTGTGATGTGCGTTTTTCTAAAACTTTTTGTTCATGATTTGCTTTATAAATTTATTGATTCAATAGACTTGAAATGGTGTATTGGACATTGATTTACACATCCTGTAATTAAAAAATGGTTTAAACAAGTAAAAAAAAAATATTATAGCAACTTCAAGTGCTGAGCTGTTCTCTGCTGTGCTCTACCGTGCTCTGGCGTGTACTGGCGTGCACTGGCGTGCTCTGGCGTGCACTGGCGTGCTCTGGCGTGCACTGGCGTGCTCTGGCGTGCACTGGCGTGCTCTGGCGTGCACTGGCATGCTCTGGCGTGCTCTGGCTTGCTCTGGCGTGCACTGGCGTGCACTGGCGTGCTCTGGCGTGCACTGGCGTGCTCTGGTGTGAATTGGCGTGCTCTGGCGTGCACTGGCGTGCTGTGGTGTGCTCTGTCGTGCTCTGGCGTGCTCTGCTATGCAGAACTCAAGTGCTTGACAATAGAAATCCACTACCCGACAATAGAACTCAAATAACTTGAATAATTTTTAAAAATTCAAGTGCTGTGATGTGCGTTTTTCTAAAATTTTTTGTTCATGATTTGCTCTATAAATTTATTGATTCAATAGACTTTAAATGGTGTATTGGACATTGATTTAGACATCCTGCAATTAAAAAATGGTTTTAACAAGTGAAAAAAATATTATAGCAACTTCAAGTGCTGAGCTGTTCTCTGCTGTGATCTACCGTGCTCTGGCGTGCACTGGCGTGCTCTGGCGTGCTCTGGCTTGCTCTGGCGTGCATTGACGTGCACTTGCACGACTTGCATTGAAGTGCACTGGCGTGCTCTGGCGTGCTCTGGCGTGCACTGGTGTGCTCTGGCGTGCTCTGGTGTGCACTGGCGTGAACTGGCGTGCTCTGGTGTGAATTGGCGTGCTCTGGCGTGCACTGGCGTGCTCTGGTGTGAATTGGCGTGCTCTGGCGTGCACTGGCGTGCTGTGGCGTTCACTGGCGTTCTCTGGTTTGAATTGGCGTACTCTGGCGTGCACTGGCGTGCTCTGGCATGCACTGGCGATCTCTGGCGTGCATTGACGTGCTCTGGCGTGCACTGGCGTGCTCTGGCGTGCATTGACGTGCTCTTGCGTGCAGTGGTTTGCTCTGGCGTGCATTGACGTGCTCTGGCGTGCACTGGCGTGCTCTGGTGTGAATTGGCGTGCTCTGGCGTGCTCTGGCGTAATCTGGCTTGCTCTGGCGTGCATTGACGTGCACTGGCGTGCTCTGGCGTGCACTGGTGTGCACTGGTGTGCTCTGGCGTGCACTGTCGTGCTCTGGTGTGCACTGGCGTGCTCTGGCGTGCTCTGGCGTGCACTGGCTTGCTCTGGCGTGCTCTGGCGTGCACTGGCGTGCTTTGGAGTGCACTGTCGTGCTCTGGTGTGAATTGGCGTGCTCTGGCGTGCACTGGCGTGCTCTGGCGTGCACTGGCGTGCTCTGGCGTGCACTGGCGTGCTCTGGCGTGCACTGGCGTGCTCTGGCGTGCACTGGTGTGCTCTGGCGTGCTCTGTCATGCTCTGGCGTGCTCTGCTATGCAGAACTCAAGTGCTTGACAATAGAAATCCACTACCCGACAATAGAACTCAAATAACTTGAATAATTTTTAAAAATTCAAGTGCTGTGATGTGCGTTTTTCTAAAACTTTTTGTTCATGATTTGCTCTATAAATTTATTGATTCACTAGACTTGAAATGGTGTATTGGTCATTGATTTAAAATTCCTGTAATTAAAAAATGGTTTTAACAAGTGAAAAAAATATTATAGCAACTTCAAGTGCTGAGCTGTTCTCTGCTGTGATCTACCGTGCTCTGGCGTAAACAGGCGTGCTCTGGCGTGCACTTGCGTGCTCTGGCGTTGATGTGCTCTGGCGTGCACTGGCGTGCTCTGGCGTGCATTGACGTGCTCTTGCGAGCAGTGGCGTGATCTGGCGTGCATTGACGTGCTCTGGCGTGCACTGGCGTGCTCTGGTGTGAATTGGCGTGCTCTGGCGTGCTCTGGCGTGCTCTGGCTTGCTCTGGCGTGCATTGACGTGCACTGGCGTGCTCTTGCGTGCTCTGGCGTGCACTGGCGTGCTCTGGCGTGCATTGACGTGCTCTGACGTGCACTGGCGTGCTCTTGTGTGAATTGGCGTGCTCTGGCGTGCTCTGGCGTGCACTGGCGTGCTCTGGCGTGCACTGGCGTGCTCTGGCGTGCTCTGGCGTGCACTGGCATGCTTTGGCCTGCACTGGCGTGCTCTTGTGTGAATTGGCGTGCTCTGGCGTGCTCTGGCGTGCTCTGGCGTGCTCTGGCGTGCTCTGGCGTGCACTGGCGTGCTCTGGCGTGCACTGGTGTGCTCTGGCGTTCTCTGGCGTGCTCTGGCGTGCTCTGCTATGCAGAACTCAAGTGCTTGACAATAGAAATCCACTACCCGACAATAGAACTCAAATAACTTGAATAATTTTTTAAAAATTCAAGTGCTGTGATGTGCATTTTTCTAAAAATTTTTGTTCATGATTTGCTCTATAAATTTATTGATTCAATAGACTTGAAATGGTGTATTGGACATTGATTTATACATCCTGCAATTAAAAAATGGTTTTAACAAGTGAAAAAAATATTATAGCAACTTCAAGTGCTGAGCTGTTCTCTGCTGTGATCTACCGTGCTCTGGCGTGCTCTGGCTTGCTCTGGCGTGCATTGACGTGCACTTGCGTGCTCTGGCGTTGACGTGCTCTGGCGTGCACTGGCGTGCTCTGGCGTGCATTGACGTGCTCTTGCGTGCAGTGGCGTGCTCTGGCGTGCATTGACGTGCTCTGGCGTGCACTGGCGTGCTCTGGTGTGAAGTGGCGTGCTCTGGCGTGCTCTGGCGTGCTCTGGCTTGCTCTGGCGTTTATTGACGTGCACTGGCGTGCTCTGGCGTGCACTGGTGTGCTCTGGCGTGCTCTGGTGTGCACTGGCGTGCTCTGGTGTGAATTGGCGTGCTCTGGTGTGAATTGGCGTGCTCTGGTGTGAATTGGCGTGCTCCGGCGTGCACTGGCGTGCTCTGGCGTGCTCTGGCGTGCACTGGCGTGCTCTGGTGTGAATTGGCGTGCTCTGGCGTGCTCTGGCTTGCTCTGGCGTGCATTGACGTGCATTGGCGTGCTCTGGCGTGCACTGGTGTGCACTGGTGTGCTCTGGCGTGCACTGGCGTGCTCTGGCGTGCACTGGCGTGCTCTGGCGTGCATTGACGTGCTCTGACGTGCACTGGCGTGCTCTGGTGTGAATTGGCGTGCTCTGGCGTGCTCTGGCGTGCACTGGCGTGCTCTGGCGTGCAATGGCGTGCTCTGGCGTGCTCTGGCGTGCACTGGCGTGCTTTGGAGTGCACTGTCGTGCTCTGGTGTGAATTTGCGTGCTCTGGCGTGCACTGGCGTGCTCTGGTGTGAATTGGCGTGCTCTGGCGTGCTCTGGCGTGCTCTGGCGTGCACTGGCGTGCTCTGGCGTGCACTGGTGTGCTCTGGCGTGCTCTGTCGTGCTCTGGCGTGCTCTGCTATGCAGAACTCAAGTGCTTGACAATAGAAATCCACTACCCGACAATAGAACTCAAATAACTTGAATAATTTTTAAAAATTCAAGTGCTGTGATGTGCGTTTTTCTAAAACTTTTTGTTCATGATTTGCTCTATAAATTTATTGATTCAATAGACTTGAAATGGTGTATTGGACATTGATTTAAAAATCCTGTAATTAAAAAATGGTTTTAACAAGTGAAAAAAATATTATAGCAACTTCAAGTGCTGAGCTGTTCTCTGCTGTGATCTACCGTGCTCTGGCGTGCACTGGCGTGCTCTGGCGTGCTCTGGCTTGCTCTGGCGTGCATTGACGTGCACTTGCGTGCTCTGGCGTTGACGTGCTCTGGTCTGCACTTGCGTGCTCTGGCGTGCATTGACGTGCTCTGGCGTGCACTGGCGTGCTCTGGTATGAATTGGCGTGCTCTGGCGTGCTCTGGCGTGCTCTGGCTTGCTCTGGCGTGCATTGACGTGCACTGGCGTGCTCTGGCGTGCACTGGTGTGCTCTGGCGTGCTCTGGTGTGCACTGGCGTGCTCTGGCGTGCATTGACGTGCTCTGACGTGCACTGGCGTGCTCTGGTGTGAATTGGCGTGCTCTGGCGTGCACTGGCGTGCTCTGGTGTGCACTGTCGTGCTCTGGCGTGTACTGGCGTGAACTGGCGTACTCTGGTGTGAATTGGCGTGCTCTGGCGTGCACTGGCGTGCTCTGGTGTGAATTGGCGTGCTCTGGCATGCACTGGCGTGCTCTGGCGTGCACTGGCGTGCTCTGGCGTTCACTGGCGTGCTTTGGTTTGAATTGGCGTTCTCTGGCGTGCACTGGCGTGCTCTGGCGTGCTCTGGCGATCTCTGGCGTGCATTGACGTGCTCTGGCGTGCACTGGCGTGCTCTGGCGTGCATTGACGTGCTCTTGCGTGCAGTGGTTTGCTCTGGCGTGCATTGACGTGCTCTGGCGTGCACTGGCGTGCTCTGGTGTGAATTGGCGTGCTCTGGCGTGCTCTGGCGTGCATTGACGTGCACTGGCGTGCTCTGGCGTGCACTGGTGTGCACTGGTGTGCTCTGGCGTGCACTGGCGTGCTCTGATGTGCACTGGCGTGCTCTGGCGTGCACTGGCGTGCTCTGGCGTGCACTAGCGTGCTCTGGCGTGCATTGACGTGCTCTGACGTGCACTGGCGTGCTCTGGTGTGAATTGGCGTGCTCTGGCGTGCACTGGCGTGCTCTGGCGTGCACTGGTGTGCTCTGGCGTGCACTGGCAAGCTCTGGCGTGCGCTGGCGTGCTCTTGCGTGCATTGACGTGCTCTGGCGTGCACTGATGTGCTCTGGTGTGAATTGGCGGTCTTTGGCGTGCACTGGCGTGCTCTGGTGTGCACTGGCGTGCTCTGGCGTGCACTGTCGTGCTCTGGCGTGCATTGACGTGCTCTGACGTGCACTGGCGTGCTCTGGTGTGAATTGGCGTGCTCTGGCGTGCACTGGCGTACTCTGGCGTGCACTGGCGTGCTCTAGCGTGCACTGGCGTGCTCTGGCGTGCACTGGCGTGCTCTGGCGTGCACTGGTGTGCTCTGGCGTGCACTGGCGTGCTCTGGTGTGAATTGGCGTGCTCTGGCGTGCTCTGGCGTGCTTTGGCTTGCTCTGGCGTGCTCTTGCTTGCTCTGGCGTGCATTGACGTGCACTGAAGTGCTCTGGCGTGCACTGGTGTGCTCTGGCGTCCTCTGGTGTGAATTGGCGTGCTCTGGCGTGCTTTGGCGTGCTCTGGCTTGCTCTGGCGTGCTCTTGCTTGCTCTGGCGTGCATTGACGTGCACTTGCGTGCTCTGGCGTTGACGTGCTCTGGCGTGCAGTGGCGTGCTCTGGCGTGCATTGACGTGCTCTTGCGTGCAGTGGCGTGCTCTGGCGTGCATTGACGTGCTCTGGCGTGCACTGGCGTGCTCTGGTGTGAATTGGAGTGCTCTGGCGTGCTCTGGCGTGCTCTGGCTTGCTCTGGCGTGCTCTTGCTTGCTCTGTCGTGCATTGACGTGCACTGGCGTGCTCTGGCGTGCACTGGTGTGCTCTGGCGTGCACTGGCGTGCTCTGGTGTGCACTGGCGTGCTCTGGCGTGCTCTGGCGTGCATTGACGTGCTCTGACGTGCACTGGCGTGCTCTGGTGTGAATTGGCGTGCTCTGGTGTGAATTGGCGTGCTCTGGTGTGAATTGGCGTGCTCCGGCGTGCACTGGCGTGCTCTGGCATGCTCTGGCGTGCTCTGGCGTGCACTGGCGTGCTCTGGTGTGAATTGGCGTGCTCTGGCGTGCTCTGGCTTGCTCTGGCGTTTATTGACGTGCACTGGCGTGCTCTGGCGTGCACTGGTGTGCTCTGGCGTGCTCTGGTGTGCACTGGCGTGCTCTGGCGTGCATTCACGTGCTCTGACGTGCACTGGCGTGCTCTGGTGTGAATTGGCGTGCTCTGGCGTGCTCTGGCGTGCTCTGGCGTGCACTGGCGTGCTCTGGCGTGTACTGGCGTGCTTTGGCGTGCACTGTCGTGCTCTAGTGTGAATTGGCGTGCTCTGGCGTGCACTGGCGTGCTCTGGCATGCACTGGCGTGCTCTGGCGTGCACTTGCGTGCTCTGGCGTGCACTGACGTGCACTGGCGTGCTCTGGTGTGCACTGGCGTGCTCTGGCGTGCATTGACGTGCTCTGACGTGCACTGGCGTGCTCTGGTGTGAATTGGCGTGCTCTGGCGTGCTCTGGCGTGCACTGGCGTGCTCTGGCGTGCACTGACGTGCTCTGGCGTGTACTGATGTGCTCTGGTGTGAATTGGCGGTCTTTGGCGTGCTCTGGCGTGCTCTGGTGTGCACTGGCGTGCTCTGGCGTGCACTGGCGTGCACTGGCGTGTACTGGCGTGCTCTGGCGTGCATTGACGTGCTCTGACGTGCACTGGCGTGCTCTGGCATGCACTGGCGTGCTCTGGCGTGCACTTGCGTGCTCTGGCGTGCACTGACGTGCACTGGCGTGCTCTGGTGTGAATTGGCGTGCTTTGGCGTGCACTGGCGTGCTCTGGCGTGCACTGGCGTGCTCTGGCGTGCACTGGCGTGCTCTGGCGTGCACTGGCGTGCTCTGCCGTGCACTGGCGTGCTCTGGCGTGCACTGGCGTGCTCTGGCGTGCATTGACGTGCTCTGACGTGCACTGGCGTGCTCTGGCGTGCACTGGCGTGCTCTGGCGTGCACTGGCGTGCTCTGGTGTGCACTGGCGTACTCTGGCGTGCACTGGCGTGCTCTGTCGTGCTCTGTCGTGCACTGGCGTGCTTTGGCGTGCTCTGGTGTGAATTGGCGTGCTCTGGCGTGCACTGGCGTGCTCTGGCGTGAACTGGTGTGCTCTGGCGTGCACTGGCAAGCTCTGGCGTGCGCTGGCGTGCTCTTGCGTGCATTGACGTGCTCTGGCGTGCACTGATGTGCCCTGGTGCTCTGGCGTGCTCTGGCGTGCACTGGCGTGCTCTGGCGTGCATTGACGTGCACTTGCGTGCTCTGGCGTTGACGTGCTCTGGCGTGCATTGACGTGCTCTTGCGTGCAGTGGCGTGCTCTGGCGTGCATTGACGTGCTCTGGCGTGCACTGGCGTGCTCTGGTGTGAATTGGCGTGCTCTGGCGTGCTCTGGCGTGCTCTAGCTTGCTCTGGCGTGCATTGACGTGCACTGGCGTGCTCTGGCGTGCACTGGTGTGCTCTGGCGTGCTCTGGTGTGAATTGGCGTGCACTGGTGTGCTCTGGCGTGCTCTGGTGTGCACTGGCGTGCTCTGGCGTGCACTGGCGTGCTCTGGCGTGCACTGTCGTGCTCTGTCGTGTACTGGCGTGCACTGGCGTGCTCTGGCGTGCACTGGTGTGCTCTGGCGTGCTCTGGTGTGAATTGGCGTGCACTGGTGTGCTCTGGCGTGCTCTGGTGTGCACTGGCGTGCTCTGGCGTGCACTGTCGTGCTCTGTCGTGTACTGGCGTGAACTGGCGTGCTCTGGTGTGAATTGGCGTGCTCTGGCGTGCTCTGGTGTGAATTGGCGTGCTCTGGCGTGCTCTGGCGTTCACTGGCGTGCTCTGGTTTGAATTGGCGTTCTCTGGCGTGCACTGGCGTGCTCTGGCGTGCACTGGCGTGCTCTGGCGTGCACTGGCGTGCTCTGGCGTTCACTGGCGTGCTCTGGTTTGAATTGGCGTTCTCTGGCGTGCACTGGCGTGCTCTGGCGTGCACTGGCGATCTCTGGCGTGCATTGACGTGCTCTGGCGTGCACTGGCGTGCTCTGGCGTGCATTGACGTGCTCTTGCGTGCAGTGGTTTGCTCTGGCGTGCATTGACGTGCTCTGGCGTGCATTGGCGTGCTCTGGTGTGAATTGGCGTGCTCTGGCGTGCTCTGGCGTAATCTGGCTTGCTCTGGCGTGCATTGACGTGCACTGGCGTGCTCTGGCGTGCACTGGTGTGCACTGGTGTGCTCTGGCGTGCACTGGCGTGCTCTGGTGTGCACTGGCGTGCTCTGGCGTGCATTGACGTGCTCTGACGTGCACTGGCGTGCTCTGGTGTGAATTGGCGTGCTCTGGCGTGCTCTGGCGTGCACTGGCGTGCTCTGGCGTGCACTGACGTGCTCTGGCGTGTACTGATGTGCTCTGGTGTGAATTGACGGTCTTTGGCGTGCACTGGCGTGCTCTGGTGTGCACTGGCGTGCTCTGGCGTGCACTGGCGTGCTCTGGCGTGCACTGGCGTGCTCTGGCGTGCATTGACGTGCTCTGACGTGCACTGGCGTGCTCTGGCATGCACTGGCGTGCTCTGGCGTGCACCGGAGTGCTCTGGTGTGAATTGGCGTGCTCTGGCGTGCTCTGGCGTGCACTGGCTTGCTCTGGCGTTCACTGGCGTGCTCTGGTTTGAATTGGCGTACTCTGGCGTGCACTGGCGTGCTCTGGCGTGCACTGGCGATCTCTGGCGTGCACTGGCGTGCTCTGGTGTGCACTGGCGTGCTCTGGCGTGCACTGGCGTGCTCTGGCGTGCACTGGCGTGCTCTGGCGTGCATTGACGTGCTCTGACGTGCACTGGCGTGCTCTGGTGTGAATTGGCGTGCTCTGGCGTGCACTGGCGTACTCTGGCGTGCTCTGGCGTGCACTGGTGTGCTCTGGCGTGTATTGACGTGCACTGGCGTGCTCTGGCGTGCACTGGTGTGCTCTGGCGTGCTCTGGTGTGCACTGGCGTGCTCTGGCGTGCTCTGCCGTTCTCTGTCGTGCTCTGGCGTGCTCTGCTATGCAGAACTCAAGTGCTTGACAATAGAAATCCACTACCCGACAATAGAACTCAAATAACTTGAATAATTTTTAAAAATTCAAGTGCTGTGATGTGCGTTTTTCTAAAAATTTTTGTTCATGATTTGCTCTATAAATTTATTGATTCAATAGACTTGAAATGGTGTATTGGACATTGATATATACATCCTGCAATTAAAAAATGGTTTTAACAAGTGAAAAAAATATTATAGCAACTTCAAGTGCTGAGCTGTTCTCTGCTGTGATCTACCGTGCTCTGGCGTGCTCTGGCTTGCTCTGGCGTGAATTGACGTGCACTTGCGTGCTCTGGCGTTGACGTGCTCTGGCGTGCACTGGCGTGCTCTGGCGTGCATTGACGTGCTCTTGCGTGCAGTGGCGTGCTCTGGCGTGCATTGACGTGCTCTGGCGTGCACTGGCGTGCTCTGGTGTGAAGTGGCGTGCTCTGGCGTGCTCTGGCGTGCTCTGGCTTGCTCTGGCGTTTATTGACGTGCACTGGCGTGCTCTGGCGTGCACTGGTGTGCTCTGGCGTGCTCTGGTGTGCACTGGCGTGCTCTGGCGTGCATTCACGTGCTCTGACGTGCAGTGGCGTGCTCTGGCGTGCATTGACGTGCTCTGGCGTGCACTGGCGTGCTCTGGTGTGAATTGGCGTGCTCTGGCGTGCTCTGGCGTGCTCTGGCTTGCTCTGGCGTTTATTGACGTGCACTGGCGTGCTCTGGCGTGCACTGGTGTGCTCTGGCGTGCTCTGGCGTGCACTGGCGTGCTCTGGCATGTACTGGCGTGCTTTGGCGTGCACTGTCGTGCTCTGGTGTGAATTGGCGTGCTCTGGCGTGCACTGGCGTGCTCTGGCGTGCACTGTCGTGCTCTGGCGTGTACTGGCGTGAACTGGCGTGCTCTGGTATGAATTGGCGTGCTCTGGCGTGCACTGGCGTGCTCTGGTGTGAATTGGCGTGCTCTGGCATGCACTGGCGTGCTCTGGCGTGCACTGGCGTGCTCTGGCGTTCACTGGCGTGCTCTGGTTTGAATTGGCGTTCTCTGGCGTGCACTGGCGTGCTCTGGCGTGCACTGGCGATCTCTGGCGTGCATTGACGTGCTCTGGCGTGCACTGGCGTGCTCTGGCGTGCATTGACGTGCTCTTGCGTGCAGTGGTTTGCTCTGGCGTGCATTGACGTGCTCTGGCGTGCACTGGCGTGCTCTGGTGTGAATTGGCGTGCTCTGGCGTGCTCTGGCGTAATCTGGCTTGCTCTGGCGTGCATTGACGTGCAGTGGCGTGCTCTGGCGTGCACTGGTGTGCACTGGTGTGCTCTGGCGTGCACTGGCGTGCTCTGGTGTGCACTGGCGTGCTCTGGCGTGCATTGACGTGCTCTGACGTGCACTGGCGTGCTCTGGTGTGAATTGGCGTGCTCTGGCGTGCTCTGGCGTGCACTGGCGTGCTCTGGCGTGCACTGACGTGCTCTGGCGTGTACTGATGTGCTCTGGTGTGAATTGGCGTGCACTGGTGTGCTCTGGCGTGCATTGACGTGCACTGGCGTGCTCTGGCGTGCACTGGTGTGCTCTGGCGTGCTCTGGCGTGCTCTGCCGTTCTCTGTCGTGCTCTGGCGTGCTCTGCTATGCAGAACTCAAGTGCTTGACAATAGAAATCCACTACCTGACAATAGAACTCAAATAACTTGAATAATTTTTAAAAATTCAAGTGCTGTGATGTGCGTTTTTCTAAAAATTTTTGTTCATGATTTGCTCTATAAATTTATTGATTCAATAGACTTGAAATGGTGTATTGGACATTGATATATACATCCTGCAATTAAAAAATGGTTTTAACAAGTGAAAAAAATATTATAGCAACTTCAAGTGCTGAGCTGTTCTCTGCTGTGATCTACCGTGCTCTGGCGTGCTCTGGCTTGCTCTGGCGTGAATTGACGTGTACTTGCGTGCTCTGGCGTTGACGTGCTCTGGCGTGCACTGGCGTGCTCTGGCGTGCATTGACGTGCTCTTGCGTGCAGTGGCGTGCTCTGGCGTGCATTGACGTGCTCTGGCGTGCACTGGCGTGCTCTGGTGTGAATTGGCGTGCTCTGGCGTGCTCTGGCGTGCTCTGGCTTGCTCTGGCGTTTATTGACGTGCACTGGCGTGCTCTGGCGTGCACTGGTGTGCTCTGGCGTGCTCTGGTGTGCACTGGCGTGCTCTGGCGTGCATTCACGTGCTCTGACGTGCAGTGGCGTGCTCTGGCGTGCATTGACGTGCTCTGGCGTGCACTGGCGTGCTCTGGTGTGAATTGGCGTGCTCTGGCGTGCTCTGGCGTGCTCTGGCTTGCTCTGGCGTTTATTGACGTGCACTGGCGTGCTCTGGCGTGCACTGGTGTGCTCTGGCGTGCTCTGGCGTGCACTGGCGTGCTCTGGCGTGTACTGGCGTGCTTTGGCGTGCACTGTCGTGCTCTGGTGTGAATTGGCGTGCTCTGGCGTGCACTGGCGTGCTCTGGCGTGCACTGTCGTGCTCTGGCGTGTACTGGCGTGAACTGGCGTGCTCTGATATGAATTGGCGTGCTCTGGCGTGCACTGGCTTGCTCTGGTGTGAATTGGCGTGCTCTGGCATGCACTGGCGTGCTCTGGCGTGCACTGGCGTGCTCTGGCGTTCACTGGCGTGCTCTGGTTTGAATTGGCGTTCTCTGGCGTGCACTGGCGTGCTCTGGCGTGCACTGGCGATCTCTGGCGTGCATTGACGTGCTCTGGCGTGCACTGGCGTGCTCTGGCGTGCATTGACGTACTCTTGCGTGCAGTGGTTTGCTCTGGCGTGCATTGACGTGCTCTGGCGTGCACTGGCGTGCTCTGGTGTGAATTGGCGTGCTCTGGCGTGCTCTGGCGTAATCTGGCTTGCTCTGGCGTGCATTGACGTGCAGTGGCGTGCTCTGGCGTGCACTGGTGTGCACTGGTGTGCTCTGGCGTGCACTGGCGTGCTCTGGTGTGCACTGGCGTGCTCTGGCGTGCATTGACGTGCTCTGACGTGCACTGGCGTGCTCTGGTGTGAATTGGCGTGCTCCGGCGTGCTCTGGCGTGCACTGGCATGCTCTGGCGTGCACTGACGTGCTCTGGCGTGTACTGATGTGCTCTGGTGTGAATTGGCGGTCTTTGGCGTGCACTGGCGCTCTCTGGTGTGCACTGGCGTGCTCTGGCGTGCACTGGCGTGCACTGGCGTGCACTGGCGTGCTCTGGCGTGCATTGACGTGCTCTGACGTGCACTGGCGTGCTCTGGCATGCACTGGCGTGCTCTGGCGTGCACTGGCGTGCTCAGGCGTGCACTGTTGTGCTCTGGCATGCACTGGCGTGCTCTGGCGTGCACTGGTGTGCTCTGGCGTGCACTGGCGTGCTCTGGCGTGCACTGGCGTGCTCTGGCGTGCACTGGCGTACTCTGGCGTGCACTGGCGTGCTCTGCCGTGCACTGGCGTGCTCTGTCGTGCTCTGTCGTGCACTGGCGTGCTTTGGCGTGCTCTGGTGTGAATTGGCGTGCACTGGCGTGCTCTGGCGTGAACTGGTGTGCTCTGGCGTGCACTGGCAAGCTCTGGCGTGCGCTGGCGTGCTCTTGCGTGCATTGACGTGCTCTGGCGTGTACTGATGTGCTCTGGTGTGAATTGGCGGTCTTTGGCGTGCACTGGCGTGCTCTGGTGTGCACTGGCGTGCTCTGGCGTGCACTGGCGTGCACTGGTGTGCACTGGTGTGCTCTGGCGTGCACTGGCGTGCTCTGGTGTGCACTGGCGTGCTCTGGCGTGCATTGACGTTCTCTGACGTGCACTGGCGTGCTCTGGTGTGAATTGGCGTGCTCTGGCGTGCTCTGGCGTGCACTGGCGTGCTCTGGCGTGCACTGACGTGCTCTGGCGTGTACTGATGTGCTCTGGTGTGAATTGGCGGTCTTTGGCGTGCACTGGCGCTCTCTGGTGTGCACTGGCGTGCTCTGGCGTGCACTGGCGTGCACTGGCGTGCACTGGCGTGCTCTGGCGTGCATTGACGTGCTCTGACGTGCACTGGCATGCTCTGGCATGCACTGGCGTGCTCTGGCGTGCACTGGCGTGCTCAGGCGTGCACTGTTGTGCTCTGGCATGCACTGGCGTGCTCTGGCGTGCACTGGTGTGCTCTTGCGTGCACTGGCGTGCTCTGGCGTGCGCTGGTGTGCTCTTGCGTGCATTGACGTGCTCTGGCGTGCACTGATGTGCTCTGGTCTGGTGTGAATTGGCGATCTTTGGCGTGCACTGGCGTGCTCTGGCGTGCACTGGCGTGCTCTGGCGTGCACTGGCGTGCTCTGGCGTGCACTAGCGTGCTCTTGCGTGCATTGACGTGCTCTGACGTGCACTGGCGTGCTCTGGTGTGAATTGGCGTGCTCTGGCGTAAACTGGCGTGCTCTGGCGTGCACTGACGTGCACTGGCGTGCTCTGGTGTGAATTGGCGTGCTTTGGCGTGTACTGGCGTGCTCTGGCGTGCACTGGCGTGCTCTGGCGTGCATTGACGTGCTCTGACGTGCTCTGGCGTGCTCTGGTGTGAATTGGCGTGCTCTGGCGTGCACTGGCGTGCTCTGGCGTGCACTGGCGTGCTCTGGCGTGCACTGGCGTACTCTGGCGTGCACTGGCGTGCTCTGCCGTGCACTGGCGTGCTCTGTCGTGCTCTGTCGTGCACTGGCGTGCTTTGGCGTGCTCTGGTGTGAATTGGCGTGCTCTGGCGTGCACTGGCGTGCTCTGGCGTGAACTGGTGTGCTCTGGCGTGCACTGGCAAGCTCTGGCGTGCGCTGGCGTGCTCTTGCGTGCATTGACGTGCTCTGGCGTGCACTGATGTGCTCTGGTGTGAATTGGCGGTCTTTGGCGTGCACTGGCGTGCTCTGGTGTGCACTGGCGTGCTCTGGCGTGCACTGGCGTGCTCTGGCGTGCACTGGCGTGCTCTGGCGTGCACTGGCGTGCTCTGGCGTGCACTGGCGTGCTCTGGCGTGCATTGACGTGCTCTGACGTGCACTGGCGTGCTCTGGTGTGAATTGGCGTGCTCTGGCGTGCACTGGCGTACTCTGGCGTGAACTGGCGTGCTCTGGCGTGCACTGGCGTGCTCTGGCGTGCACTGGCGTGCTCTGGCGTGCACTGGCGTGCTCTGGCGTGCACTGGCGTGCTCTGGCGTGCACTGGTGTGCTCTGGCGTGCACTGGCGTGCTCTGGTGTGAATTGGCGTGCTCTGGCGTGCTCTGGCGTGCTCTGGCTTGCTCTGGCGTGCTCTTGCTTGCTCTGGCGTGCATTGACGTGCACTGGCGTGCTCTGGCGTGCACTGGTGTGCTCTGGCGTGCTCTGGTGTGATTTGGCGTGCTCTGGCGTGCTTTGGCGTGCTCTGGCTTGCTCTGGCGTGCTCTTGCTTGCTCTGGCGTGCATTGACGTGCACTTGCGTGCTCTGGCGTTGACGTGCTCTGGCGTGCAGTGGCGTGCTCTGGCGTGCATTGACGTGCTCTTGCGTGCAGTGGCGTGCTCTGGCGTGCATTGACGTGCTCTGGCGTGCACTGGCGTGCTCTGGTGTGAATTGGCGTGCTCTGGCGTGCTCTGGCTTGCTCTGGCGTGCATTGACGTGCACTGGCGTGCTCTGGCGTGCACTGGTGTGCTCTGGCGTGCTCTGGTGTGCACTGGCGTGCTCTGGCGTGCATTGACGTGCTCTGGCGTGTACTGGCGTGAACTGGCGTGCTCTGGTGTGAATTGGCGTGCACTGGTGTGCTCTGGCGTGCTCTGGTGTGCACTGGCGTGCTCTGGCGTGCACTGGCGTGCTCTGGCGTGCACTGTCGTGCTCTGGCGTGTACTGGCGTGAACTGGCGTGCTCTGGTGTGAATTGGCGTGCTCTGGCGTGCTCTGGTGTGAATTGGCGTGCTCTGGCGTGCTCTGGAGTTCACTGGCGTGCTCTGGTTTGAATTGGCGTTCTCTGGCGTGCACTGGCGTACTCTGGCGATCTCTGGCGTGCATTGACGTGCTCTGGCGTGCAGTGGTTTGCTCTGGCGTGCATTGACGTGCTCTTGCGTGCAGTGGTTTGCTCTGGCGTGCATTGACGTGCTCTGGCGTGCACTGGCGTGCTCTGGCGTGCACTGGCGTGCTCTGGTGTGAATTGGCGTGCTCTGGCGTGCTCTGGTGTGAATTGGCGTGCTCTGGCGTGCTCTGGCTTGCTCTGGCGTGCATTGACGTGCACTGGCGTGCTCTGGCGTGCACTGGCGTGCTTTGGAGTGCACTGTCGTGCTCTGGTGTGAATTGGCGTGCTCTGGCGTGCACTGGCGTGCTCTGGTGTGAATTGGCGTGCTCTGGCGTGCTCTGGCTTGCTCTGGCGTGCATTGACGTGCACTGGCGTGCTCTGGCGTGCACTGGTGTGCACTGGCGTGCTCTGGTGTGCACTGGCGTGCTCTGGCGTGCACTGGCGTGCTCTGACGTGCATTGACGTGCTCTGACGTGCACTGGCGTGCTCTGGTGTGAATTGGCGTGCTCTGGCGTGCTCTGGCGTGCACTGGCGTGCACTGGCGTGCTCTGGCGTGCACTGGCGTGCTTTGGAGTGCACTGTCGTGCTCTGGTGTGAATTGGCGTGCTCTGGCGTGCACTGTCGTGCTCTGGTGTGAATTGGCGTGCTCTGGCGTGCATTGACGTGCTCTGGCGTGTACTGGCGTGAACTGGCGTGCATTGACGTGCTCTGGCGTGCACTGGCGTGCTCTGGTGTGAATTGGTGTGCACTGGCGTGCTCTGGCGTGCACTGGCGTGCTCTGGCGTGCACTGTCGTGCTCTGGCGTGTACTGGCGTGAACTGGCGTGCTCTGGTGTGAATTGGCGTGCTCTGGCGTGCTCTGGTGTGAATTGGCGTGCTCTGGCGTGCTCTGGAGTTCACTGGCGTGCTCTGGTTTGAATTGGCGTTCTCTGGCGTGCACTGGCGTGCTCTGGCGATCTCTGGCGTGCATTGACGTGCTCTGGCGTGCACTGGCGTGCTCTGGCGTGCATTGACGTGCTCTTGCGTGCAGTGGTTTGCTCTGGCGTGCATTGACGTGCTCTGGCGTGCACTGGCGTGCTCTGGCGTGCACTGGCGTGCTCTGGTGTGAATTGGCGTGCTCTGGCGTGCTCTGGCGTAATCTGGCTTGCTCTGGCGTGCATTGACGTGCACTGGCGTGCTCTGGCGTGCACTGGTGTGCACTGGTGTGCTCTGGCGTGCACTGGCGTGCTCTGGTGTGCACTGGCGTGCTCTGGCGTGCATTGACGTGCTCTGACGTGCACTGGCGTGCTCTGGTGTGAATTGGCGTGCTCTGGCGTGCTCTGGCGTGCACTGGCGTGCTCTGGCGTGCACTGACGTGCTCTGGCGTGTACTGATGTGCTCTGGTGTGAATTGGCGGTCTTTGGCGTGCATTGGCGTGCTCTGGTGTGCACTGGCGTGCTCTGGCGTGCACTGGCGTGCTCTGGCGTGCATTGACGTGCTCTGACGTGCACTGGCGTGCTCTGGCATGCACTGGCGTGCTCTGGCGTGCACCGGCGTGCTCTGGCGTGCACTGGCGTACTCTGGCGTGCACTGGCGTGCTCAGGCGTGCACTGGCGTGCTCTGGCATGCACTGGCGTGCTCTGGCGTGCACTGGTGTGCTCTGGCGTGTACTGGCGTGCTCTGGCGTGCGCTGGCGTGCTCTTGCGTGCATTGACGTGCTCTGGCGTGCACTGATGTGCTCTGGTCTAGTGTGAATTGGCGGTCGTTGGCGTGCTCTGGCGTGCACTAGCGTGCTCTGGCGTGCATTGACGTGCTCTGACGTGCACTGGCGTGCTCTGGTGTGAATTGGCGTGCTCTGGCATGCACTGGCGTGCTCTGGCGTGCACTGGCGTGCTCTGGTGTGAATTGGCGTGCTCTGGCGTGCTCTGGCGTGCACTGGCTTGCTCTGGTGTTCACTGGCGTGCTCTGGTTTGAATTGGCGTACTCTGGCGTGCACTGGCGTGCTCTGGCGTGCACTGGCGATCTCTGGCGTGCATTGACGTGCTCTGGCGTGCACTGGCGTGTTCTGGCGTGCATTGACGTGCTCTTGCGTGCAGTGGTTTGCTCTGGCGTGCATTGACGTGCTCTGGCGTGCACTGGCGTGCACTGGTGTGAATTGGCGTGCTCTGGCGTGCTCTGGCGTGCACTGGTGTGCTCTGGCGTGCATTGACGTGCACTGGCGTGCTCTGGCGTGCACTGGTGTGCTCTGGCGTGCTCTGGTGTGCACTGGCGTGCTCTGGTGTGCTCTGCCGTTCTCTGTCGTGCTCTGGCGTGCTCTGCTATGCAGAACTCAAGTGCTTGACAATAGAAATCCACTACCCGACAATAGAACTAAAATAACTTGAATAATTTTTAAAAATTCAAGTGCTGTGATGTGCGTTTTTCTAAAAATTTTTGTTCATGATTTGCTCTATAAATTTATTGATTCAATAGACTTGAAATGGTGTATTGGACATTGATATGTACATCCTGCAATTAAAAAATGGTTTTAACAAGTGAAAAAAATATTATAGCAACTTCAAGTGCTGAGCTGTTCTCTGCTGTGATCTACCGTGCTCTGGCGTGCTCTGGCTTGCTCTGGCGTGAATTGACGTGCACTTGCGTGCTCTGGCGTTGACGTGCTCTGGCGTGCACTGGCGTGCTCTGGCGTGCATTGACGTGCTCTTGCGTGCAGTGGCGTGCTCTAGCGTGCATTGACGTGCTCTGGCGTGCACTGGCGTGCTCTGGTGTGAATTGGCGTGCTCTGGCGTGCTCTGGCGTGCTCTGGCTTGCTCTGGCGTGCTCTTGCTTGCTCTGGCGTGCATTGACGTGCACTGGGGTGCTCTGGCGTGCACTGGTGTGCTCTTGCGTGCACTGGCGTGCTCTGGTGTGCACTGGCGTGCTCTGGCGTGCTCTGGCGTGCACTGGCGTGCTCTGGCGTGCATTGACGTGCTCTGACGTGCACTGGCGTGCTCTGGTGTGAATTGGCGTAATCTGGCGTGCTCTGGCGTGCTCTGGCGTGCACTGGCGTGCTCTGGCGTGCACTGGCGTGCTCTGGCGTGCACTGTCGTGCTCTGGTGTGAATTGGCGTGCTCTGGCGTGCACTGGCGTGCTCTGGCGTGCACTGTCGTGCTCTGGCGTGTACTGGCGTGAACTGGCGTGCTCTGGTGTGAATTGGCGTGCACTGGCGTGCACTGGCGTGCTCTGGCGTGCACTGGCGTGCTCTGGTGTGAATTGGCGTGCTCTGGCGTGCACTGGCGTGCTCTGGCGTGCACTGGCTTGCTCTGGCGTTCACTGGCGTGCTCTGGTTTGAATTGGCGTACTCTGGCGTGCACTGGCGTGCTCTGGCGTGCACTGGCGATCTCTGGCGTGCATTGACGTGCTCTGGCGTGCACTGGCGTGTTCTGGCGTGCATTGACGTGCTCTTGCGTGCAGTGGTTTGCTCTGGCGTGCATTGACGTGCTCTGGCGTGCACTGGCGTACACTGGTGTGAATTGGCGTGCTCTGGCGTGCTCTGGTGTGCTCTGGCGTGCACTGGTGTGCTCTGGCGTGCTCTGGTGTGCACTGGCGTGCTCTGGCGTGCACTGGCGTGCTCTGGTGTGAATTGGCGTGCTCTGGCGTGCTCTGGCGTGCTTTGGCTTGCTCTGGCGTGCATTGACGTGCACTGGCGTGCTCTGGCGTGCACTGGTGTGCTCTGGCGTGCTCTGGTGTGCACTGGCGTGCTCTGGCGTGCTCTGCCGTGCTCTTTCGTGCTCTGGCGTGCTCTGCTATGCAGAACTCAAGTGCTTGACAATAGAAATCCACTACCCGACAATAGAACTCAAATAACTTGAATAATTTTTAAAAATTCAAGTGCTGTGATGTGCGTTTTTCTAAAAAATTTTGTTCATGATTTGATCTATAAATTTATTGATTCAATAGACTTGAAATGGTGTATTGGACATTGATTTATACATCCTGCAATTAAAAAATGGTTTTAACAAGTGAAAAAAATATTATAGCAACTTCAAGTGCTGAGCTGTTCTCTGCTGTGATCTACCGTGCTCTGGCGTGCTCTGGCGTGCATTGACGTGCTCTGGCGTGCACTGGCGTGCTCTGGCGTGCATTGACGTGCTCTGACGTGCACTGGCGTGCTCTGGTGTGAATTGGCGTGCATTGACGTGCTCTTGCGTGCAGTGGTTTGCTCTGGCGTGCATTGACGTGCTCTGGCGTGCACTGGCGTGCTCTGGCGTGCACTGGCGTGCTCTGGTGTGAATTGGCGTGCTCTGGCGTGCTCTGGCGTAATCTGGCTTGCTCTGGCGTGCATTGACGTGCACTGGCGTGCTCTGGCGTGCACTGGTGTGCACTGGTGTGCTCTGGCGTGCACTGGCGTGCTCTGGTGTGCACTGGCGTGCTCTGGCGTGCATTGACGTGCTCTGACGTGCACTGGCGTGCTCTGGTGTGAATTGGCGTGCTCTGGCGTGCTCTGGCGTGCACTGGCGTGCTCTGGCGTGCACTGACGTGCTCTGGCGTGTACTGATGTGCTCTGGTGTGAATTGGCGGTCTTTGGCGTGCATTGGCGTGCTCTGGTGTGCACTGGCGTGCTCTGGCGTGCACTGGCGTGCTCTGGCGTGCACTGGCGTGCTCTGGCAGGCACTGGCGTGCTCTGGCGTGCACCGGCGTGCTCTGGCGTGCACTGGCGTACTCTGGCGTGCACTGGCGTGCTCAGGCGTGCACTGGCATGCACTGGCGTGCTCTGGCGTGCACTGGTGTGCTCTGGCGTGTACTGGCGTGCTCTGGCGTGCGCTGGCGTGCTCTTGCGTGCATTGACGTGCTCTGGCGTGCACTGATGTGCTCTGGTCTGGTGTGAATTGGCGGTCTTTGGCGTGCTCTGGCGTGCACTAGCGTGCTCTGGCGTGCATTGACGTGCTCTGACGTGCACTGGCGTGCTCTGGTGTGAATTGGCGTGCTCTGGCATGCACTGGCGTGCTCTGGCGTGCACTGGCGTGCTCTGGTGTGAATTGGCGTGCTCTGGCGTGCTCTGGCGTGCACTGGCTTGCTCTGGCGTTCACTGGCGTGCTCTGGTTTGAATTGGCGTACTCTGGCGTGCACTGGCGTGCTCTGGCGTGCACTGGCGATCTCTGGCGTGCATTGACGTGCTCTGGCGTGCACTGGCGTGTTCTGGCGTGCATTGACGTGCTCTTGCGTGCAGTGGTTTGCTCTGGCGTGCATTGACGTGCTCTGGCGTGCACTGGCGTGCACTGGTGTGAATTGGCGTGCTCTGGCGTGCTCTGGCGTGCACTGGTGTGCTCTGGCGTGCATTGACGTGCACTGGCGTGCTCTGGCGTGCACTGGTGTGCTCTGGCGTGCTCTGGTGTGCACTGGCGTGCTCTGGCGTGCTCTGCCGTTCTCTGTCGTGCTCTGGCGTGCTCTGCTATGCAGAACTCAAGTGCTTGACAATAGAAATCCACTACCCGACAATAGAACTAAAATAACTTGAATAATTTTTAAAAATTCAAGTGCTGTGATGTGCGTTTTTCTAAAAATTTTTGTTCATGATTTGCTCTATAAATTTATTGATTCAATAGACTTGAAATGGTGTATTGGACATTGATATGTACATCCTGCAATTAAAAAATGGTTTTAACAAGTGAAAAAAATATTATAGCAACTTCAAGTGCTGAGCTGTTCTCTGCTGTGATCTACCGTGCTCTGGCGTGCTCTGGCTTGCTCTGGCGTGAATTGACGTGCACTTGCGTGCTCTGGCGTTGACGTGCTCTGGCGTGCACTGGCGTGCTCTGGCGTGCATTGACGTGCTCTTGCGTGCAGTGGCGTGCTCTAGCGTGCATTGACGTGCTCTGGCGTGCACTGGCGTGCTCTGGTGTGAATTGGCGTGCTCTGGCGTGCTCTGGCGTGCTCTGGCTTGCTCTGGCGTGCTCTTGCTTGCTCTGGCGTGCATTGACGTGCACTGGGGTGCTCTGGCGTGCACTGGTGTGCTCTTGCGTGCACTGGCGTGCTCTGGTGTGCACTGGCGTGCTCTGGCGTGCTCTGGCGTGCACTGGCGTGCTCTGGCGTGCATTGACGTGCTCTGACGTGCACTGGCGTGCTCTGGTGTGAATTGGCGTAATCTGGCGTGCTCTGGCGTGCACTGGCGTGCTCTGGCGTGCACTGTCGTGCTCTGGTGTGAATTGGCGTGCTCTGGCGTGCACTGGCGTGCTCTGGCGTGCACTGTCGTGCTCTGGCGTGTACTGGCGTGAACTGGCGTGCTCTGGTGTGAATTGGCGTGCTCTGGCGTGCACTGGCGTGCTCTGGCGTGCACTGGCGTGCTCTGGTGTGAATTGGCGTGCTCTGGCGTGCACTGGCGTGCTCTGGCGTGCACTGGCTTGCTCTGGCGTTCACTGGCGTGCTCTGGTTTGAATTGGCGTACTCTGGCGTGCACTGGCGTGCTCTGGCGTGCACTGGCGATCTCTGGCGTGCATTGACGTGCTCTGGCGTGCACTGGCGTGTTCTGGCGTGCATTGACGTGCTCTTGCGTGCAGTGGTTTGCTCTGGCGTGCATTGACGTGCTCTGGCGTGCACTGGCGTGCACTGGTGTGAATTGGCGTGCTCTGGCGTGCTCTGGTGTGCTCTGGCGTGCACTGGTGTGCTCTGGCGTGCTCTGGTGTGCACTGGCGTGCTCTGGCGTGCACTGGCGTGCTCTGGTGTGAATTGGCGTGCTCTGGCGTGCTCTGGCGTGCTTTGGCTTGCTCTGGCGTGCATTGACGTGCACTGGCGTGCTCTGGCGTGCACTGGTGTGCTCTGGCGTGCTCTGGTGTGCACTGGCGTGCTCTGGCGTGCTCTGCCGTGCTCTGTCGTGCTCTGGCGTGCTCTGCTATGCAGAACTCAAGTGCTTGACAATAGAAATCCACTACCCGACAATAGAACTCAAATAACTTGAATAATTTTTAAAAATTCAAGTGCTGTGATGTGCGTTTTTCTAAAAAATTTTGTTCATGATTTGATCTATAAATTTATTGATTCAATAGACTTGAAATGGTGTATTGGACATTGATTTATACATCCTGCAATTAAAAAATGGTTTTAACAAGTGAAAAAAATATTATAGCAACTTCAAGTGCTGAGCTGTTCTCTGCTGTGATCTACCGTGCTCTGGCGTGCTCTGGCGTGCATTGACGTGCTCTGGCGTGCACTGGCGTGCTCTGGCGTGCATTGACGTGCTCTGACGTGCACTGGCGTGCTCTGGTGTGAATTGGCGTGCTCTGGCGTGCTCTGGCGTGCTCTGGCGTGCACTGTCGTGCTCTGGTGTGAATTGGCGTGCTCTGGCGTGCACTGGCGTGCTCTGGCGTGCACTGGCGTGCTCTGGCGTGCACTGTCGTGCTCTGGCGTGTACTGGCGTGAACTGGCGTGCTCTGGTGTGAATTGGCGTGCTCTGGCGTGCACTTGCGTGCTCTGGCGTGCACTGGCTTGCTCTGGCGTTCACTGGCGTGCTCTGGTTTGAATTGGCGTACTCTGGCGTGCACTGTCGTGCTCTGGCGTGCTGTGGCGATCTCTGGCATGCATTGACGTGCTCTGGCGTGCACTGGCGTGCTCTGGCGTGCATTGACGTGCTCTTGCGTGCAGTGGTTTGCTCTGGCGTGCATTGACGTGCTCTGGCGTGCACTGGTGTGAATTGGCGTGCTCTGGCGTGCTCTGGCTTGCTCTGGCGTGCATTGACGTGCATTGGCGTGCTCTGGCGTGCACTGGTGTGCACTGGTGTGCTCTGGCGTGCACTGGCGTGCTCTGGGGTGCACTGGCGTGCTCTGGCGTGCACTGGCGTTCTCTGGCGTGCACTGGCGTGCTCTGGCGTGCTCTGGCGTGCACTGGCGTGCTTTGGCGTGCACTGTCGTGCTCTGGTGTGAATTGGCGTGCTCTGGCGTGCACTGGCGTGCTCTGGCGTGCACTGTCGTGCTCTGGCGTGTACTGGCGTGAACTGGCGTGCTCTGGTGTGAATTGGCGTGCTCTGGCGTGCACTGGCGTGCTCTGGTGTGAATTGGCGTGCTCTGGCGTGCACTGGCTCGCTCTGGCGTGCACTGGGGTGCTCTGGCGTTCACTGGCGTGCTCTGGTTTGAATTGGCGTACTCTGGCGTGCATTGACGTGCTCTGGCGTGCACTGGCGTGCTCTGGCGTGCATTGACGTGCTCTTGCGTGCAGTGGTTTGCTCTGGCGTGCATTGACGTGCTCTGGCGTGCACTGGTGTGAATTGGCGTGCTCTGGCGTGCTCTGGTGTGCTCTGGCGTGCACTGGTGTGCTCTGGCGTGCTCTGGTGTGCACTGGCGTGCTCTGGCGTGCACTGGCGTGCTCTGGTGTGAATTGGCGTGCTCTGGCGTGCTCTGGCGTGCTTTGGCTTGCTCTGGCGTGCATTGACGTGCACTTGCGTGCTCTGGCGTGCACTGGTGTGCTCTGGCGTGCTCTGGTGTGCACTGGCGTGCTCTGGCGTGCTCTGGCGTGCTCTGTCGTGCTCTGGCGTGCTCTGCTATGCAGAACTCAAGTGCTTGACAATAGAAATCCACTACCCGACAATAGAACTCAAATAACTTGAATAATTTTTAAAAATTCAAGTGCTGTGATGTGCGTTTTTCTAAAAAATTTTGTTCATGATTTGATCTATAAATTTATTGATTCAATAGACTTGAAATGGTGTATTGGACATTGATTTATACATCCTGCAATTAAAAAATGGTTTTAACAAGTGAAAAAAATATTATAGCAACTTCAAGTGCTGAGCTGTTCTCTGCTGTGATCTACCGTGCTCTGGCGTGCTCTGGCGTGCATTGACGTGCTCTGGCGTGCACTGGCGTGCTCTGGCGTGCATTGACGTGCTCTGACGTGCACTGGCGTGCTCTGGTGTGAATTGGCGTGCTCTGGCGTGCTCTGGCGTGCTCTGGCGTGCACTGTCGTGCTCTGGTGTGAATTGGCGTGCTCTGGCGTGCACTGGCGTGCTCTGGCGTGCACTGGCGTGCTCTGGCGTGCACTGTCGTGCTCTGGCGTGTACTGGCGTGAACTGGCGTGCTCTGGTGTGAATTGGCGTGCTCTGGCGTGCACTGGCGTGCTCTGGCGTGCACTGGCTTGCTCTGGCGTTCACTGGCGTGCTCTGGTTTGAATTGGCGTACTCTGGCGTGCACTGTCGTGCTCTGGCGTGCTGTGGCGATCTCTGGCATGCATTGACGTGCTCTGGCGTGCACTGGCGTGCTCTGGCGTGCATTGACGTGCTCTTGCGTGCAGTGGTTTGCTCTGGCGTGCATTGACGTGCTCTGGCGTGCACTGGTGTGAATTGGCGTGCTCTGGCGTTCTCTGGCTTGCTCTGGCGTGCATTGACGTGCATTGGCGTGCTCTGGCGTGCACTGGTGTGCACTGGTGTACTCTGGCGTGCACTGGCGTGCTCTGGGGTGCACTGGCGTGCTCTGGCGTGCACTGGCGTTCTCTGGCGTGCACTGGCGTGCTCTGGCGTGCTCTGGCGTGCACTGGCGTGCTTTGGCGTGCACTGTCGTGCTCTGGTGTGAATTGGCGTGCTCTGGCGTGCACTGGCGTGCTCTGGCGTGCACTGTCGTGCTCTGGCGTGTACTGGCGTGAACTGGCGTGCTCTGGTGTGAATTGGCGTGCTCTGGCGTGCACTGGCGTGCTCTGGTGTGAATTGGCGTGCTCTGGCGTGCACTGGCTCGCTCTGGCGTGCACTGGGGTGCTCTGGCGTTCACTGGCGTGCTCTGGTTTGAATTGGCGTACTCTGGCGTGCATTGACGTGCTCTGGCGTGCACTGGCGTGCTCTGGCGTGCATTGACGTGCTCTTGCGTGCAGTGGTTTGCTCTGGCGTGCATTGACGTGCTCTGGCGTGCACTGGCGTGCTCTGGTGTGAATTGGTGTGCTCTGGCGTGCTCTGGCGTAATCTGGCTTGCACTGGCGTGCATTGACGTGCACTGGCGTGCTCTGGCGTGCACTGGTGTGCACTGGTGTGCTCTGGCGTGCACTGGCGTGCTCTGGTGTGCACTGGCGTGCTCTGGCGTGCACTGGCGTGCACTGGCGTGCTCTGGCGTGCATTGACGTGCTCTGACGTGCACTGGCGTGCTCTGGTGTGAATTGGCGTGCTCTGGCGTGCTCTGGCGTGCACTGGCGTGCTCTGGCGTGCACTGGCGAGCTCTGGCGTGCTCTGGCGTGCACTGGCGTGCTCTGGCGTGCATTGACGTGCTCTGGCGTGCAGTGGCGTGCTCTGGCGTGCATTGACGTGCTCTGGCGTGCACTGGCGTGCTCTGGTGTGAATTGGCGTGCTCTGGCGTGCTCTTGCGTGCTCTGGCTTGCTCTGGCGTGCATTGACGTGCACTGGCGTTCTCTGGCGTGCACTGGTGTGCTCTGGCGTGCACTGGCGTGCTCTGGTGTGCACTGGCGTGCTCTGGTGTGCACTGGCGTGCTCTGGCGAGCTCTGGCGTGCTCTGGCGTGCTCTGGCTTGCATTGACGTGCTCTGACGTGCACTGGCGTGCTCTGGTGTGAATTGGCGTGCTCTGGCGTGCTCTGGCGTGCACTGGCGTGCACTGGCTTGCTCTGGCGTTCACTGGCGTGCTCTGGTTTGAATTGGCGTACTCTGGCGTGCACTGGTGTGCTCTGGCGTGCACTGGCGATCTCTGGCGTGCATTGACGTGCTCTGGCGTGCACTGGCGTGCTCTGGCGTGCATTGACGTGCTCTTGCGTGCAGTGGTTTGCTCTGGCGTGCATTGACGTGCTCTGGCGTGCACTGGTGTGAATTGGCGTGCTCTGGCGTGCTCTGGCTTGCTCTGGCGTGCATTGACGTGCATTGGCGTGCTCTAGCGTGCACTGGTGTGCACTGGTGTGCTCTGGCGTGCACTGGCGTGCTCTGTGGTGCACTGGCGTGCTCTGGCGTGCACTGGCGTTCTCTGGCGTGCACTGGCGTGCTCTGGCGTGCTCTGGCGTGCACTGGCGTGCTTTGGCGTGCACTGTCGTGCTCTGGTGTGAATTGGCGTGCTCTGGCGTGCACTGGCGTGCTCTGGCGTGCACTGTCGTGCTCTGGCGTGTACTGGCGTGAACTGGCGTGCTCTGGTGTGAATTGGCGTGCTCTGGCGTGCACTGGCGTGCTCTGGTGTGAATTGGCGTGCTCTGGCGTGCACTGGCTCGCTCTGGCGTGCACTGGCGTGCTCTGGCGTTCACTGGCGTGCTCTGGTTTGAATTGGCGTACTCTGGCGTGCATTGGCGTGCTCTGGCGTGCATTGACGTGCTCTTGCGTGCAGTGGTTTGCTCTGGCGTGCATTGACGTGCTCTGGCGTGCACTGGCGTGCTCTGGTGTGAATTGGTGTGCTCTGGCGTGCTCTGGCGTAATCTGGCTTGCACTGGCGTGCATTGACGTGCACTGGCGTGCTCTGGCGTGCACTGGTGTGCACTGGTGTGCTCTGGCGTGCACTGGCGTGCTCTGGTGTGCACTGGCGTGCTCTGGCGTGCACTGGCGTGCACTGGCGTGCTCTGGCGTGCATTGACGTGCTCTGACGTGCACTGGCGTGCTCTGGTGTGAATTGGCGTGCTCTGGCGTGCTCTGGCGTGCACTGGCGTGCTCTGGCGTGCACTGGCGAGCTCTGGCGTGCTCTGGCGTGCACTGGCGTGCTCTGGCGTGCATTGACGTGCTCTGGCGTGCAGTGGCGTGCTCTGGCGTGCATTGACGTGCTCTGGCGTGCACTGGCGTGCTCTGGTGTGAATTGGCGTGCTCTGGCGTGCTCTTGCGTGCTCTGGCTTGCTCTGGCGTGCATTGACGTGCACTGGCGTTCTCTGGCGTGCACTGGTGTGCTCTGGCGTGCACTGGCATGCTCTGGTGTGCACTGGCGTGCTCTGGTGTGCACTGGCGTGCTCTGGCGAGCTCTGGCGTGCTCTGGCGTGCTCTGGCTTGCATTAACGTGCTCTGACGTGCACTGGCGTGCTCTGGTGTGAATTGGCGTGCTCTGGCGTGCTCTGGCGTGCACTGGCGTGCACTGGCGTGCACTGGCGTGCACTGGCGTGCACTGGCTTGCTCTGGCGTTCACTGGCGTGCTCTGGTTTGAATTGGCGTACTCTGGCGTGCACTGGCGTGCTCTGGCGTGTACTGGCGATCTCTGGCGTGCATTTTCGTGCTCTGGCGTGCACTGGCGTGCTCTGGCGTGCATTGACGTGCTCTTGCGTGCAGTGGTTTGCTCTGGCGTGCATTGACGTGCTCTGGCGTGCACTGGTGTGAATTGGCGTGCTCTGGCGTGCTCTGGCTTGCTCTGGCGTGCATTGACGTGCATTGGCGTGCTCTGGCGTGCACTGGTGTGCACTGGTGTGCTCTGGCGTGCACTGGCGTGCTCTGGGGTGCACTGGCGTGCTCTGGCGTGCACTGGCGTGCTCTGGCGTGCACTGGCTCGCTCTGGCGTGCACTGGCGTGCTCTGGCGTTCACTGGCGTGCTCTGGTTTGAATTGGCGTACTCTGGCGTGCATTGGCGTGCTATGGCGTGCATTGACGTGCTCTTGCGTGCAGTGGTTTGCTCTGGCGTGCATTGACGTGCTCTGGCGTGCACTGGCGTGCTCTGGTGTGAATTGGTGTGCTCTGGCGTGCTCTGGCGTAATCTGGCTTGCACTGGCGTGCATTGACGTGCACTGGCGTGCTCTGGCGTGCACTGGTGTGCACTGGTGTGCTCTGGCGTGCACTGGCGTGCTCTGGTGTGCACTGGCGTGCTCTGGCGTGCACTGGCGTGCACTGGCGTGCTCTGGCGTGCATTGACGTGCTCTGACGTGCACTGGCGTGCTCTGGTGTGAATTGGCGTGCTCTGGCGTGCTCTGGCGTGCACTGGCGTGCTCTGGCGTGCACTGGCGAGCTCTGGCGTGCTCTGGCGTGCACTGGCGTGCTCTGGCGTGCATTGACGTGCTCTGGCGTGCAGTGGCGTGCTCTGGCGTGCATTGACGTGCTCTGGCGTGCACTGGCGTGCTCTGGTGTGAATTGGCGTGCTCTGGCGTGCTCTTGCGTGCTCTGGCTTGCTCTGGCGTGCATTGACGTGCACTGGCGTTCTCTGGCGTGCACTGGTGTGCTCTGGCGTGCACTGGCATGCTCTGGTGTGCACTGGCGTGCTCTGGTGTGCACTGGCGTGCTCTGGCGAGCTCTGGCGTGCTCTGGCGTGCTCTGGCTTGCATTAACGTGCTCTGACGTGCACTGGCGTGCTCTGGTGTGAATTGGCGTGCTCTGGCGTGCTCTGGCGTGCACTGGCGTGCACTGGCTTGCTCTGGCGTTCACTGGCGTGCTCTGGTTTGAATTGGCGTACTCTGGCGTGCACTGGCGTGCTCTGGCGTGCACTGGCGATCTCTGGCGTGCATTTTCGTGCTCTGGTGTGCACTGGCGTGCTCTGGCGTGCATTGACGTGCTCTTGCGTGCAGTGGTTTGCTCTGGCGTGCATTGACGTGCTCTGGCGTGCACTGGTGTGAATTGGCGTGCTCTGGCGTGCTCTGGCTTGCTCTGGCGTGCATTGACGTGCATTGGCGTGCTCTGGCGTGCACTGGTGTGCACTGGTGTGCTCTGGCGTGCACTGGCGTGCTCTGGGGTGCACTGGCGTGCTCTGGCGTGCACTGGCGTTCTCTGGCGTGCACTGGCGTGCTCTGGCGTGCTCTGGCGTGCACTGGCGTGCTTTGGCGTGCACTGTCGTGCTCTGGTGTGAATTGGCGTGCTCTGGCGTGCACTGGCGTGCTCTGGCGTGCACTGTCGTGCTCTGGCGTGTACTGGCGTGAACTGGCGTGCTCTGGTGTGAATTGGCGTGCTCTGGCGTGCACTGGCGTGCTCTGGTGTGAATTGGCGTGCTCTGGCGTGCACTGGCTCGCTCTGGCGTGCACTGGCGTGCTCTGGCGTTCACTGGCGTGCTCTGGTTTGAATTGGCGTACTCTGGCGTGCATTGGCGTGCTATGGCGTGCATTGACGTGCTCTTGCGTGCAGTGGTTTGCTCTGGCGTGCATTGACGTGCTCTGGCGTGCACTGGCGTGCTCTGGTGTGAATTGGTGTGCTCTGGCGTGCTCTGGCGTAATCTGGCTTGCACTGGCGTGCATTGACGTGCACTGGCGTGCTCTGGCGTGCACTGGTGTGCACTGGTGTGCTCTGGCGTGCACTGGCGTGCTCTGGTGTGCACTGGCGTGCTCTGGCGTGAACTGGCGTGCACTGGCGTGCTCTGGCGTGCATTGACGTGCTCTGACGTGCACTGGCGTGCTCTGGTGTGAATTGGTGTGCTCTGGCGTGCTCTGGCGTGCACTGGCGTGCTCTGGCGTGCACTGGCGAGCTCTGGCGTGCTCTGGCGTGCACTGGCGTGCTCTGGCGTGCATTGACGTGCTCTGGCGTGCAGTGGCGTGCTCTGGCGTGCATTGACGTGCTCTGGCGTGCACTGGCGTGCTCTGGTGTGAATTGGCGTGCTCTGGCGTGCTCTTGCGTGCTCTGGCTTGCTCTGGCGTGCATTGACGTGCACTGGCGTTCTCTGGCGTGCACTGGTGTGCTCTGGCGTGCACTGGCGTGCTCTGGTGTGCACTGGCGTGCTCTGGTGTGCACTGGCGTGCTCTGGCGAGCTCTGGCGTGCTCTGGCGTGCTCTGGCTTGCATTGACGTGCTCTGACGTGCACTGGCGTGCTCTGGTGTGAATTGGCGTGCTCTGGCGTGCTCTGGCGTGCACTGGCGTGCACTGGCGTGCACTGGCTTGCTCTGGCGTTCACTGGCGTGCTCTGGTTTGAATTGGCGTACTCTGGCGTGCACTGGCGTGCTCTGGCGTGCACTGGCGATCTCTGGCGTGCATTGACGTGCTCTGGCGTGCACTGGCGTGCTCTGGCGTGCATTGACGTGCTCTTGCGTGCAGTGGTTTGCTCTGGCGTGCATTCACGTGCTCTGGCGTGCACTGGTGTGAATTGGCGTGCTCTGGCGTGCTCTGGCTTGCTCTGGCGTGCATTGACGTGCATTGGCGTGCTCTGGCGTGCACTGGTGTGCACTGGTGTGCTCTGGCGTGCACTGGCGTGCTCTGGGGTGCACTGGCGTGCTCTGGCGTGCACTGGCGTTCTCTGGCGTGCACTGGCGTGCTCTGGCGTGCTCTGGCGTGAACTGGCGTGCTTTGGCGTGCACTGTCGTGCTCTGGTGTGAATTGGCGTGCTCTGGCGTGCACTGGCGTGCTCTGGCGTGCACTGTCGTGCTCTGGCGTGTACTGGCGTGAACTGGCGTGCTCTGGTGTGAATTGGCGTGCTCTGGCGTGCATTGACGTGCTCTTGCGTGCAGTGGTTTGCTCTGACGTGCATTGACGTGCTCTGGCGTGCACTGGCGTGCTCTGGTGTGAATTGGTGTGCTCTGGCGTGCTCTGGCTTAATCTGGTTTGCACTGGCGTGCATTGACGTGCACTGGCGTGCTCTGGCGTGCACTGGTGTGCACTGGTGTGCTCTGGCGTGCACTGGCGTGCTTTGGCGTGCACTGTCGTGCTCTGGTGTGAATTGGCGTGCTCTGGCGTGCACTGGCGTGCTCTGGCGTGCTCTGTCGTGCTCTGGTGTGAATTGGCGTACTCTGGCGTGCAAGGGCGTTCTCTGGCGTTCACTGGCGTGCTCTGGCGTGCATTGACGTGCTCTGGCGTGAACTGGCGTGCTCTGCTGTGAATTGGCGTGCTCAGGCGTGCACTGGCGTGCTCTGGTGTGAATTGGCGTGCTCTGGCGTGCTCTGGCGTTCACTGGCGTGCTTTGGCGTGCACTGTCGTGCTCTGGTGTGAATTGGCGTGCTCTGGCGTGCACTGGCGTGCTCTGGCGTAATCTGTCGTGCTCTGGCGTGTGTACTGGCGTGAACTGGCGTGCTCTGGTGTGAATTGGCGTGCTCAGGCGTGCACTGGCGTGCTCTGGTGTGAATTGGCGTGCTCTGGCGTGCACTGGCGTGCTCTGGCGTGCACTGGCGTGCTCTGGCGTGCTCTGGCTTGCTCTGGCGTGCATTGACGTGCACTGGCGTGCTCTGGCGTGCAGTGGTGTGCTCTGGCGTGCACTGGCGTGCTCTGGTGTGCACTGGCGTGCTCTGGCGTGCTCTGGGGTGCACTGGCGTGCTCTGGGGTGCACTGGCGTGCTCTGGCGTGCACTGGCGTGCTCTGACGTGCACTGGCGTGCTCTGGTGTGAATTGGCGTGCTCTGGCGTGCTCTGGCGTGCTCTGGCGTGCTCTGGCGTGCACTGGCGTGCTCTGGCGTGCTCTGGCGTGCTCTGGCGTGCACTGGCGTGCTTTGGCGTGCACTGTCGTGCTCTGGTGTGAATTGGCGTGCTCTGGCGTGCACTGGCGTGCTCTGGCGTAATCTGTCGTGCTCTGGCGTGTGTACTGGCGTGAACTGGCGTGCTCTGGTGTGAATTGGCGTGCTCAGGCGTGCACTGGCGTGCTCTGGTGTGAATTGGCGTGCTCTGGCGTGCACTGGCGTGCACTGGCGTGCACTGGCGTGCTCTGGCGTGCACTGGTGTGCTCTGGTGTGCTCTGTCGTGCTCTGCTATGCAGAACTCAAGTGCTTGACAATAGAAATCCACTACCCGACAATAGAACTCAAATAACTTGAATAATTTTTAAAAATTCAAGTGCTGTGATGTGCGTTTTCCTAAAACTTTTTGTTCATGATTTGCTCTATAAATTTATTGATTCAATAGACTTGAAATGGTGTATTGGACATTGATTTATACATCCTGCAATTAAAAAATGGTTTTAACAAGTGAAAAAAAATATTATAGCAACTTCAAGTGCTGAGCTGTTCTCTGCTAACTCTACTGTGCTCTGGCGTGCACTGGCGTGCTCTGGCGTGCTCTTGCGAATTCTGGCTTGCTCTGGCGTGCATTGACGTGCTCTGGCGTGCACTGGCGTGCTCTGGCGTGCACTGGCGTGCTCTGGCGTGCACTGGCGTGCTCTGGCGTGCACTGGCGTGCTCTGGCGTGCACTGGCGTGCTCTGGCGTGCACTGGCGTGCTCTGGCGTGCACTGGCGTGCTCTGGCGTGCACTGGCGTGCTCTGGCGTGCATTGACGTGCTCTGGCGTGCACTGGCGTGCTCTGGCGTGCACTGGCGTGCTCTGGCGTACACTGGCGTGCTCTGGCGTGCACTTGCGTTCTCTGGCGTGCACTGGTGTGCTCTGGCGAGCTCTTGCGTGCACTGGCGTGCTTTGGCGTGCACTGGCGTGCTCTAGTGTGAATTGGCGTGCTCTGGCGTGCTCTGTCGTGCTCTGGCGTGCTCTGTCGTGCTCTGGTGTGAATTGGCGTACTCTGGCGTGCAAGGGCGTTCTCTGGCGTTCACTGGCGTGCTCTGGCGTGCATTGACGTGCTCTGGCGTGAACTGGCGTGCTCTGGTGTGAATTGGCGTGCTCAGGCGTGCACTGGCGTGCTCTGGTGTGAATTGGCGTGCTCTGGCGTGCACTGGCGTGCTCTGGCGTGCACTGGTGTGCTCTGGTGTGCTCTGTCGTGCTCTGGCGTGCTCTGCTATGCAGAACTCAAGTGCTTGACAATAGAAATCCACTACCCGACAATAGAACTCAAATAACTTGAATAATTTTTAAAAATTCAAGTGCTGTGATGTGCGTTTTTCTCAAACTTTTTGTTCATGATTTGCTCTATAAATTTATTGATTAAATAGACTTGAACTGGTGTATTGGACATTGATTTACACATCCTGTAATTAAAAAATGGTTTTAACAAGTGAAAAAAATATTATAGCAACTTCAAGTGCTGAGCTGTTCTCTGCTGTGCTCTACCGTATTCTGGCGTGCACCGGCGTGCTCTGGCGTGCTCTGGCGTGGTCTGGCTTGCTCTGGCGTGCATTGACGTGCTCTGGCGTGCTCTGACGTGCTCTGGCGTGCATTGACGTGCTCTTGCGTGCACTGGCGTGCACTGGCGTGCTCTGGCGTGCACTGGCGTGCTCTGGTGTGAATTGGCGTGCTCTGGCGTGCACTGGCGTGCTCTGGCGGGCACTGGCGTGCTCTGACGGGCACTGGCGTGCTCTAGTGTGAATTGGCGTGCTCTGGCGTGCTCTGTCGTGCTCTGGCGTGCTCTGGCGTGCTCTGGCGTGCACTGGCGTGCTTTGGCGTGCACTGTCGTGCTCTGGTGTGAATTGGCGTGCTCTGGCGTGCACTGGCGTGCTCTGGCGTAATCTGTCGTGCTCTGGCGTGTGTACTGGCGTGAACTGGCGTGCTCTGGTGTGAATTGGCGTGCTCAGGCGTGCACTGGCGTGCTCTGGTGTGAATTGGCGTGCTCTGGCGTGCTCTGGCGTGCACTGGCGTGCTCTGGCGTGCACTGGTGTGCTCTGGTGTGCTCTGTCGTGCTCTGGCGTGCTCTGCTATGCAGAACTCAAGTGCTTGACAATAGAAATCCACTACCCGACAATAGAACTCAAATAACTTGAATAATTTTTAAAAATTCAAGTGCTGTGATGTGCGTTTTTCTAAAACTTTTTGTTCATGATTTGCTCTATAAATTTATTGATTCAATAGACTTGAAATGGTGTATTGGACATTGATTTATACATCCTGCAATTAAAAAATGGTTTTAACAAGTGAAAAAAAAATATTATAGCAACTTCAAGTGCTGAGCTGTTCTCTGCTAACTCTACTGTGCTCTGGCGTGCACTGGCGTGCTCTGGCGTGCTCTTGCGAATTCTGGCTTGCTCTGGCGTGCATTGACGTGCTCTGGCGTGCACTGGCGTGCTCTGGCGTGCACTGGCGTGCTCTGGCGTGCACTGGCGTGCTCTGGCGTGCACTGGCGTGCTCTGGCGTGCACTGGCGTGCTCTGGCGTGCACTGGCGTGCTCTGGCGTGCACTGGCGTGCTCTGGCGTGCACTGGCGTGCTCTGGCGTGCATTGACGTGCTCTGGCGTGCACTGGCGTGCTCTGGCGTGCACTGGCGTGCTCTGGCGTACACTGGCGTGCTCTGGCGTGCACTTGCGTGCTCTGGCGTGCACTGGTGTGCTCTGGCGAGCTCTTACGTGCACTGGCGTGCTTTGGCGTGCACTGGCGTGCTCTAGTGTGAATTGGCGTGCTCTGGCGTGCTCTGTCGTGCTCTGGCGTGCTCTGTCGTGCTCTGGTGTGAATTGGCGTACTCTGGCGTGCAAGGGCGTTCTCTGGCGTTCACTGGCGTGCTCTGGCGTGCATTGACGTGCTCTGGCGTGAACTGGCGTGCTCTGGTGTGAATTGGCGTGCTCAGGCGTGCACTGGCGTGCTCTGGTGTGAATTGGCGTGCTCTGGCGTGCACTGGCGTGCTCTGGCGTGCACTGGTGTGCTCTGGTGTGCTCTGTCGTGCTCTGGCGTGCTCTGCTATGCAGAACTCAAGTGCTTGACAATAGAAATCCACTACCCGACAATAGAACTCAAATAACTTGAATAATTTTTAAAAATTCAAGTGCTGTGATGTGCGTTTTTCTCAAACTTTTTGTTCATGATTTGCTCTATAAATTTATTGATTAAATAGACTTGAAATGGTGTATTGGACATTGATTTACACATCCTGTAATTAAAAAATGGTTTTAACAAGTGAAAAAAATATTATAGCAACTTCAAGTGCTGAGCTGTTCTCTGCTGTGCTCTACCGTATTCTGGCGTGCACCGGCGTGCTCTGGCGTGCTCTGGCGTGGTCTGGCTTGCTCTGGCGTGCATTGACGTGCTCTGGCGTGCTCTGACGTGCTCTGGCGTGCATTGACGTGCTCTTGCGTGCACTGGCGTGCACTGGCGTGCTCTGGTGTGAATTGGCGTGCTCTGGCGTGCACTGGCGTGCTCTGGCGGGCACTGGCGTGCTCTGACGGGCACTGGCGTGCTCTGGCGTGCACTGGCGTGCTCTGGCGTGCACTGGCGTTCTCTGGCGTGCACTGGCGTGCACTGGCGTGCACTGGCGTGCTCTGGCGTGCACTGGCGTGCTCTTGCGTTCACTGGCGTGCTTTGGCGTGCACTTGCGTGCTCTGGCGTGCACTGGCGTTCTCTTGCGTGCACTGGCGTGCTCTGGCGTGCTCTGGTGTGAATTGGCGTGCTCTGGCGTGCACTGGCGTGCTCTGGTGTGAATTGGCGTGCTCTGGGGTGCATTGAATTGCTTTGGCGTGCACTGGCGTGATCTGGCGTGTACTGGCGTGCTCTGGCGGGACCTGGCGTGCTCTGACTTGCACTGGCGTGCTCTGGTGTGCACTGGCGTGCACTGGCGTGCACTGGCGTGCTTTGGCGTGAACTTGCGTGCTCTGACGTGCTCTGGCGTGCACTGGCGTGCTCTGGCGTGCACTGGCGTGCTCTGGGGTGCACTGGCGTGCTCTGGCGTGCACTGGCGTGCACTGGCGTGCTTTGGCGTGAACTTGCGTGCTCTGACGTGCTCTGGTGTGAATTGGCGTGCTCTGGCGTGCATTGGCGTGCTCTTGCGTGCACTGGCTTGCTCTGGCGTGCACTGGCGTGCTCTGGCGTGCACTGGCGTGCTCTGGGGTGAACTGGCGTGCTCTGGCGTGCACTGGCGTGCTCTGGCGTGCATTGACGTGCTCTGGCGTGCACTGACGTGCTCTGGCGTACACTGGCGTGCTCTGGCGTACTCTGGCGTGCACTGGCGTGCTTTGGCGTGCACTGGCGTGCTCTAGTGTGAATTGGCGTGCTCTGGCGTGCTCTGTCGTGCTCTGGCGTGCTCTGTCGTGCTCTGGTGTGAATTGGCGTACTCTGGCGTTTACTTGCGTGCTCTGGCGTGCATTGACGTGCTCTGGCGTGCTCTGGCGTACACTGGCGTGCTCTGGCGTGCACTGGCGTGCTCTGGCGTGCACTGGCGTGCACTGGCGTGCTTTGGCGTGCACTGGCGTGCTCTAGTGTGAATTGGCGTGCTCTGGCGTGCTCTGTCGTGCTCTGTCGTGCTCTGGCGTGCACTGGCGTGCTCTGGTGTGAATTTGCGTGCACTGGCGTGCACTTGCGTGCTCTGGTGTTAATTGGCGTGCACTGGCGTGCACTGGCGTGCTCTGGTGTGAATTGGCGTGCTCTGGCGTGCACTGGCGTGCTCTGGCGTGCACTGGCTTGCTCTGACGTGCATTGACGTGCTCTGACGTGCACTGGCGTGCTCTTTCGTGCACTTGCGAGCTCTGGTGTGAATTGGCGTGCTCTGGCGTGCACTGGCGTCCTCTGGCGTACTCTGTCGTGCTCTGGCGTGCTCTGCTATGCAGAACTCAAGTGCTTGACAATAGAAATCCATTTTTCGACAATAGAACTCAAATAACTTGAATAATTTTTAAAACTTTCAATTGCTGTGATGTTCGTTTTTCTAAAACTTTTTGTTCATAATTTGCTCTATAAATTTATTGATTCATAGACTTGAAATGGTGTACTGGACATTGATTTACACATCCTGTAATAAAAAAATGGTTTTAACAAGCGAAAAAAATATTATAGCAACTTCAAGTGCTGAGCTGTTCTCTAATGTGTTCTACCATGCTCTGGCGTGCAATGGCGTGCTCTGGGGTGCACTGGCGTGCTCTGGCGTGCACTGGCGTGCTCTGGCGTGCATTGACGTGCTCTGGCGTGCACTGGCGTGCTCTGGCGTACACTGGCGTGCTCTGGCGTGCACTGGCGTGCTCTGGCGTACTCTGGCGTGCACTGGCGTGCTTTGGCGTGCACTGGCGTGCTCTAGTGTGAATTGGCGTGCTCTGGCGTGCTCTGTCGTGCTCTGGCGTGCTCTGTCGTGCTCTGGTGTGAATTGGCGTACTCTGGCGTTCACTTGCGTGCTCTGGCGTGCATTGACGTGGTCTGGCGTGCTCTGGCGTACACTGGCGTGCTCTGGCGTGCACTGGCGTGCTCTGGCGTACTCTGGCGTGCACTGGCGTGCTTTGGCGTGCACTGGCGTGCTCTAGTGTGAATTGGCGTGCTCTGGCGTGCTCTGTCGTGCTCTGTCGTGCTCTGGCGTGCACTGGCGTGCTCTGGTGTGAATTGGCGTGCACTGGCGTGCACTTGCGTGCTCTGGTGTGAATTGGCGTGCACTGGCGTGCACTGGCGTGCTCTGGTGTGAATTGGCGTGCTCTGGCGTGCACTGGCGTGCTCTGGCGTGCACTGGCTTGCTCTGACGTGCATTGACGTGCTCTGACGTGCACTGGCGTGCTCTTTCGTGCACTTGCGAGCTCTGGTGTGAATTGGCGTGCTCTGGCGTGCATTGGCGTGCTCTGGCGTACTCTGTCGTGCTCTGGCGTGCTCTGCTATGCAGAACTCAAGTGCTTGACAATAGAAATCCATTTTTCGACAATAGAACTCAAATAACTTGAATAATTTTTAAAACTTTCAATTGCTGTGATGTTCGTTTTTCTAAAACTTTTTGTTCATAATTTGCTCTATAAATTTATTGATTCATAGACTTGAAATGGTGTACTGGACATTGATTTACACATCCTGTAATAAAAAAATGGTTTTAACAAGCGAAAAAAATATTATAGCAACTTCAAGTGCTGAGCTGTTCTCTAATGTGTTCTACCATGCTCTGGCGTGCAATGGCGTGCTCTGGCGTGCTCTGGCGTGCTCTGGCTTGCTCTGGCGTGCACTGGCGTGCACTGGCGTTCTCTGGCGTGCACTGGCGTGCTCTGGTGTGAATTGGCATGCTCTGGCGTGCACTGGCGTGCAGTGGCGTGCACTGGCGTGCAGTGGCGTGCACTGGCGTGCACTGGCGTGCTCTGGCGTGCAGTGGCGTGCTTTGGCGTGCACTTGAGTGCTCTGGTGTGAATTGGCGTGCTCTGGCGTGCACTGGCGTGCTCTGGGGTGCATTGGCGTGCTCTGGCGTGCACTGACGTGCTCTGGCGTGCTCTGGCGTGCTCTAGCGTGCACTGGGGTTCTCTGGCGTGCACTGGCGTGCTCTGGTGTCAATTGGCGTGCTCTTGCGTGCACTGGCGTGCTCTTGCGTGCACTGGCGTGCTCTGGTGTTAATTGGCGTGCTCTGGTGTGAATTGGCGTGCCCTGGCATGCACTGGCGTGCTCTGGCGTGCACTGGCGTGCTCTGGCGTGCATTGACGTGCTCTGGCGTGCACTGGGGTGCTCTGGCGTGCTCTGGCGTAATCTAGCTTGTTCTGGCATGCATTGACGTGCTCTGGCGAGCTCTGGCGTGCACTGGCGTGCTCTGGTGTGAATTGTCGTGCACTGGCGTACACTGGCGTGCTCTGGCGTACACTGGCGTGCTTTTGCGTGCAGTTGCGTGCTCTGGCGTGCACTGGCGTGCTCTGGCGTGCATTGACGTGGTCTTTCGTGCACTGTCATGCTCTGGCGTGCACTGGCGTGCTCTGGTGTGCATTGGCGTGCTCTGGCGTGCACTGGCGTGCTCTGGTGTGAATTGGCCTGCTCTGGAGTGCATTGAATTGCTCTGGCGTGCACTGGCGTGCTCTGGCGGGCACTGGCGTGCTCTGACGGGCACTGGCGTGCTCTGGCGTGCACTGGCGTGCTCTTGCATGAACTTGCGTGCTTTGGCGTGCACTTGCGTGCTCTGGCGTGCACTGGCGTGCTCTGGCGTGCATTGACGTGCTCTGGCGTGATCTGTCGTGCTCTGGCGTGCTCTGCTATGCAGATCTCAAGTACTTGACAATAGAAATCAACTACCCGACAATAGAACTCAAATAACTTGAATAATTTTTAAAAATTCAAGTGCTTTGATGTGCGTTTTTCTCAAACTTTTTGTTCATGATTTGCTCTATAAATTTATTGATTAAATAGACTTGAAATGGTGTATTGCACATTGATTTACACATCATGAAATTAAAAAATGGTTTTAACAAGTGAAAAAAATATTATAGCAACTTCAAGTGCTGAGCTGTTCTCTGCTGTGCTCTACCGTGCTCTGGCGTGCTCTGGCGTGCTCTGGCTTGCTCTGGCGTGCATTGACGTTCTCTGGCGTGCTCTGGCGTGCACTGGCGTGCTCTGGCGTGCACTGGCGTGCTCTGGTGTGAATTGGCGTGCTCTGGCGTGCACTGGCGTGCTTTGGTGTGAATTGGCGTGCTCTGGCGTGCATTGACGTGCTCTGGCGTGCTCTGGCGTAATGTGGTGTGAATTGGCGTGCTCAGGCGTGCACTGGCGTGCTCTGGCGTGCACTGGCGTGCTCTGGCGTGCTCTGGCGTGCTCTGTTGTGAATTGGCGTGCTCTGGCGTGCACTGGCGTGCTCTGGCTGCACTGGCGTGCTCTGGTGTGAATTGGCGTGCTCTGGCGTGCACTGGCGTTCTCTGGCGTGCACTGGCGTGCTCTAGCGTGCTCTGGCGTGCTCTGTTGTGAATTGGCGTGCACTGGCGTGCACTTGCGAGCTCTGGTGTGAATTGGCGTGCTCTGGCGTGCTCTGGTGTGCACTGGCGTGCTCTGGCGTACTCTGCTATGCAGAACTCAAGTGCTTGACAATAGAAATCCACTACCCGACAATAGAACTCAAATAACTTGAATAATTTTTAAAAATTCAAGTGCTGTGATGTGCGTTTTTCTCAAACTTTTTTTCACGATTTGCTCTATAAATTTATTGATTAAATAGACTTGAAATGGTGTATTGGACATTGATTTACACATCCTGTAATTAAAAAATGGTTTTAACAAGTGAAAAAAATATTATAGCAACTTCAAGTGCTGAGCTGTTCTCTGATGTGCTCTACCGTGCTCTGGCGTGCACCGGCGTGCTCTGGCGTGCTCTGGCGTGGTCTGGCTTTCCTTGGCGTGCATTGACGTGCTCTGGCGTGCTTTGGCGTGCACTGGCGTGCTCTGGTGTGAATTGGCATGCACTGGCGTGCACTGTCGTGCTCTGGCTGCAGTGGCGTGCTCTAGAGTGCACTGGCATGCTTTGGCGTGCACTTGCGTGCTCTGGCGTGCACTGGCGTGCTCTGGCGTGCATTGCCGTGCTCTTGCTTGCACTGGCGTGCTCTGGCGTGCTCTGGTGTGAATTGGCGTGCTCTGGCGTGCGCTGGCGTGCACTGGCTTGCTCTGGTGTGCACTGGCGTGCTCTGGCGTGCACTGGCGTGCTTTGGCGTGCACTTGCGTGCTCTGGCGTGCTCTGGCGTGCTCTGGTGTGCACTGGCGTGCTCTGGCGTGCATTGACGTGCTCTTGCGTGCACTTGCGTGCTCTGGCGTGCCCTGGTGTGAATTGGCGTGCTCTGGCGTGCATTGACGTGCTCTGACGTGCTCTGGCGTGCTCTGGCGTGCACTGGCGTGCTCTGGCGTGCACTGGCGTGCTCTGGCGTGCACTGGCGTGCTCTGGCGTGCATTGACGATCTCTTGCGTGCACTGGCGTGCTCTGGCGTGCTCTGGTGTGAATTGGCGTGCTCTGGCGTGCACTGGCGTGCTCTGGTGTGAATTGGCGTGCTCTGGCGGGCATTGAATTGCTCTGGCGTGCACTGGCGTGCACTGGCGTGCTCTGGCGTGCACTGGCGTGCTCTGGCGTGCACTGGCGGGCTCTTGCGTGCACTGGCGTAATCTGGCGTGCACTTGCGTGCTCTGGCGTGCACTGGCGTGCTCTGGCGTGCTCTGGCTTGCTCTGGCGTGCATTGAAGTGCTCTGGCGTGCACTGGCGTGCTCTGGCGTGCACTTGCGTGGTCTGGGGTGCACTGGCGTGCTCTGGCGTGCACTGGCGTGCTCTGGCGTGCACTGGCGTGCTCTGGCGTGCACTGGCGTGCTCTGGCGTGCACTGGCGTGCTCTGGCGTGCACTGGCGTGCACTGACGTGCACTGACGTGCTCTGGCATGCTCTGGCGTTCTCTGGCGTGCACTGGCGTGCTCTGGCGTGCTCTGGCGTGCACTGGCGTGCTCTGGTGTGAATTGGCGTTCTCTGGCGTGAATTGGCGTGCTCTAGCGTGCACTGGCTTGCTCTGGCGTGCATTGACGTGCTCTGGCGTGCACTGGCGTGCTCTTGTGTGAATTAGTGTGCTCTAGCGTGCACTGGCGTGCTCTGGCGTGCATTGACGTGCTCTGGTGTGAATTGGCTTGCTCTGGCGTGAACTGGCGAGCTCTGCGTGCACTGGCGTGCTCTGGCGTGCACTGGCGTGCTCTGGCGTGCTCTGGCGTGCACTGGCGTGCTCTGGCGTGCACTGGCCTGCTCTGGCGAGCATTGACGTGCTCGTGCGTTCACTGGCGTACTCTGGCGTGCACTGGCGTGCTCTGGCGTGCTCAGGCGTGCACTGGCGTGCTCTGGCGTGCACTGGCGTGCTCTGGGGTGAATTGGCGTGCTCTGGCGTGCACTGGCGTGCACTGGCGTGCACTGGCGTGCTCTGGCGTGCTCTGCTTTGCAGAACTCAAGTGCTTGACAATAGAAATCCACTACCCGACAATAGAACTCAAATAACTTGAATAATTTTTAAAAATTCAAGTGCTGTGATGTGCGTTTTTCTAAAACTTTTTGTTCATGATTTGCTCTATAAATTTATTGATTCAATAGACTTGAAATGGTGTACTGGACATTGATTTACACATCCTGTAATTAAAAATGGTTTTAACAAGTGAAAAAAATATTATAGCAACTTCAAGTGCTGAGCTGTTCTCTGCTGTGTTCTACCGTGCTCTGGCGTGCAATGGCGTGCTCTGGCGTGCTCTGGCTTGCTCTGGCGTGCATTGACATGCTATGGCGTGCTCTGGCGTGCACTGGCGTACACTTGCGTGCTCTGGTGTGAATTGGCGTGCTCTGGCGTGCACTGGCGTGCTCTGGCGTGCACTGGCGTGCTCTGGCGTGCACTGGCGTGCTCTGGTGTGAATTGGCGTGCTCTGGCGTGCACTGGCGTGCTCTGGTGTGAATTGGCGTGCTCTGGCGTGCACTGGCGTGCTCTGGCGTGCACTTGCGTGCTCTCGCGTGAACTGGCGTGCTCTGGCGTGCACTGGCGTGCTCTTTTGTTAATTGGCGTGCTCTGGCGTGCACTGGCGTGCTCTGGTGTGAATTGGCGTGCTCTGGCGTGCACTGGTGTGCTCTGGCGTGCTCTGGCGTGCTCTGACTTGCTCTGGCTTGCATTGACGTGCTCTGGCATGCACTGGTGTGAATTAGCGTGCACTGGCGTGCTCTGCTGTGAATTGGCGTACTCTGGCGTGCTCTGGCGTGCACTGGCGTGCTCTGGCGTGCACTGGCTTGCTCTGGCGTGCAATGACGTGCTCTGGCGAGCACTGGCGTGTTCTGGCGTGCACTGGCGTGCTCTGGTGTGAATTGGCGTGCTCTGGCGTGCACTGGCGTGCTCTGGCGTGCACTGGCGTGCTCTGGCGTGCACTGGCGTGCTCTGGCGTGCACTGGAGTGCTCTGGCGTGCACTGGCGTGCTCTGGCGTGCACTGGAGTGCTCTGGCGTTCATTGACGTGCTCTGGCGTGCAATGGCGTGCTCGCGTGTACTGGCGTGCTCTGGTGTGAATGGGCGTGCTGTGGCGTGCACTGGCGTGCTCTGGCGTGCTCTGCTATGAAGAACTCAAGTGCTTGACAATAGAAATCCACTACCCGACAATAGAACTCAAATAACTTGAATAATTTTTTAAACTTCAAGTGCTGTGATGTGCGTTTTTCTAAAACTTTTTGTTCATGATTTGCTCTATAAATTTATTGATTCAATAGACTTGAAATGGTGTACTGGACATTGATTTACACATCCTGTAATTAAAAAATGGTTTTAACAAGTGAAAAAAATATTATAGCAACTTCAAGTGCTGAGCTGTTCTCTAATATGTTCTACCGTGCTCTGGCGTACAATGGCGTGCTCTGGCTTGCTCTGGCGTGCATTGACATGCTCTGGCGTGCACTGGCGTGCTCTGGCAGTGCACTGGCGTGCTTTGGCGTGCACTTGCGTGCTCTGGGGTGCACTGGCGTGCTCTGGCGTGCATTGACGTGCTCTTGCGTGCACTGGCGTGCTCTGGCGTGCACTGGCGTGCTCTGGCGTGCACTGGCGTGCTCTGGCGTGCACTGGTTAGCTGTTGCGCGCACTGGCGTGCTCTTGCGTGCACTGGCGTGCTCTTGCGTGCACTGGCGTGCTCTGGTGTGAATTGGCGTGCTCTGGCGTGCACTGGCGTGCTTTGGCGTGTTCTGTCATGCTCTGGCGTGCTCTGCTATGTAGAACTCAAGTGCTTGACAATAGAAATCCACTACCCAACAATAGAACTCAAATAACTTTATGATTTTTAAAAATTCGAGTGCTGAGTTATGCGTTTTTCTAAAACTTTTTGTTCATGATTTTGTAAAGGTTGACCCAACACAATCATTGTGTCATCGATACGAAGAACTTAAATACTATGAGGCGACTTTACTCACAATGTCAAAGTGAAGTGTCTAAGACCGACGGGAATAATTAATGCTAAACAATGTATTGATAACGGACAGATCATACAATATGGTGAACTAATAATATTAAAAAATGAGACGATAAATAAGTGAGACAATACTACTTGTATGGAGAAAATGTGGTAGCGGGCTGAGCGGTTAGGCTTGTCGAGAAACGGCAAGTTTCGAGGTACAGTTGGAAAATGGCACTTAGCTTAAATAACAGGCACTGAGCACAAGGGAAAATATAACTTATACAATACCAAAAAGGAGAGTGCGACTGGAACACAATGGTAGTGTGAATGCCGTGGGAGAATGCAGTGCAGAATAACATTTACATACAGTTTTTATACTAATTCTGGCTGCACGGTTAGCATAGGCCTAGAGAGGAAGTATAGGGAGCAGACATGTTTAGGCCTAGAGAGGATAGTATAGGGAAACGTGAGCAGACACGTTAAAACATGGTCAGAGCGGAGACGGACGAAAAGGGAGTTTGTTATTGAAAAGCGTTGAAGGAAAAAGGAAAATATATTTATATAGTGTCATAAAAGATAAAAGTACGCCTAAAGTTAATATAGCAAAAAGGGAAAGGGGATAGTAAAAAGGGAAAGGGATGGTGCGAGTTGGCGGCAGAGATGGGGAGAGTTGGCGGCAGATGGGGCACGTTGGCGGCAGAGATGGGGCGAGTTGGTTGCAGATTCCAATGGTAGCAGCCTCCTCTGGTATGAGATGGAGTATAGCGGAAGCGACATCTAGTAGTCGACGTTAGAGATTGTCATGTAGAAAGGGAAAGTAACAGAAAAACGGGAGTCGACCGAGCGTTCTGTTACATCGCTCCCGGCCCTATGAGATTACGTCACGGAATCTAAACATCAGACGGATCGTATTCGGAATGATTCTGATCATCATCCAAATAGTAAGATCCTTTGAAGTGGTCAAATTTTTCTCTTAAATATTGCAGCAGTCTCAAAGCTCCGCAACAATTTGTAGCGATGCCAATGGCCACGCCGAAAATAAGGGCACAAATTAGAGTGACGATAAGAAGGAAGAGACGGAAATTCCCAAAAGCTGTGTTGGTTTTTTCAATCGCCGTAACAATGATGTTGGATGCACCAATGGTAGTATCTTGTGAAGGTCCTTTTGCAGAATGTTCGTTGATTGAGGCCGTCAGGTCGGCTATGATATCCATTGGGCTGGTCTGTGAGTCAGCATACGCAGGATTTGAACGTTGATGATATTCGAAGAAAGTAACATCAGTGTAGCGAAAAGCGTCTGCCAAATCACGTCGAGGAACGACGAGAGAAGTCTCAACAGGCTCCCAAGTATTATTGCGGAAGGCGTGGAGACGATCATTAAAATTCACTGTCCCGCTAGTTCAATAACAAGAAGTGAAATTTGTCAGTTCCCATCCGGTCCGGCTGACAGTGAAATTTTTTGAAGCGAGGCTGTGCGCCACAAATAGTGATTTCAGTAGTAAATTTGACAGGAATGGGTGTGCACTGAATAGCTGACACATCCGGTGCTGTTAGCACTACTTGCGCATGTTTGATGTGATGTTGTTCTTCGGATGATGCGAATTAAATCGTTTTCTTTGATGAACAGTTAATAATGATGAGGAGCAACATGATTTGGGATTAATGGAATACGCGTTTAACATATGCAGCGTAGTTGTAAGTAAAGGAATTTTAAGTATAGGAATAAGTAATAATAAATAAGTAAGTTAAAAATAGTAAGAGGAAGGGGGCGGGGAAGAGAGCCGTGAAAAGAACAAGGCGAAAAAAAAGGACATATTTTTATCATAGAAAAAAAAGTGAAAGGTATAATTAACACTATATTGAGGACACCTGGCTGTTTCCTTTCCCCCAAAAATGTTTTACCAAAATACGGAAGAGAAAAATAGAGAAGGTAAAAAGGCAATTGTCTGGGGAGTTGTACATTTTTTCCGCGAACTTATCGGTGGATGATGGGAGGGTGAAGGAAGTAAACAATATACCGATGGGACATATGGATTTTAGTATCTTTTCGGCTTTCGACGAGTGGAGGAGTGTGTTGAGAGATGTGGAAAAAGGTGCATATAAATATATATCCACCCAAAAGATTACAAAGAGAAAAATGTTTCCAAGTTCATTGACGTGATTTGTGTGAAAGTGATATGTGAATATATGAGATTGCATGGATAGTAGGGTGTTTTTTTATTGTTTTTTTTTGTTTTGATTTGTTTCGTTTGGTCAGGTATCGCTATGCATTTGATTGTAAATGGCAAGTATGCATACATTTTTTGTTGTTGTTTGCTATTTTTTTTAAATATATTTTGATTATTCTTTTTACTTTAATCATTTTTTTTTCTACTGTTTCTTTTTTTTGTTTTCTTTTTTTTATGATAAAATAATACCCTGATAAGCTACAAGTTAAATCTACACCAAATTGAATAATTTTTTACAAATTCAAATTTTGAGGCTCTTCCCTAGCAAGACAGGTTTTCTAATATCGAAAAAAGATTGATACAGGGTTGTAGATCTTGTTACGCTGATCATTTTTAACATATGGTTTAGGGTGTGCAAATGAGCGGAAGTGCCCGTAAAACGCGTTCAAAGTTTTGAGTTTTACGGAGCTGACGCGCTGCCCAAGCCGGCCAGAAAGGGGGGTCGAGCGGAGGGGACTGCGCGCCCCCTTGGGAGAGGGGTGAGTGAAAGGGGGATTTACCTGGGCCATACTATACGGACCCATGTTTCCCCTTTGTCACCATATCAATGGTGGTCTAATGGTCATAAGCCCGGGCTGTAATGCCCAAGGGCCGAGGTTCGAATCTCGGACAAGTCGAAACAGAAAATCATTGTTTGTTTTTGATTTTTTTTTTGAAATTCTGTTAGTTCTAGTATTTGTTAGTTCTAGTTTTTCTGTTTTTTAGAAGTTATTTTTTTTTGTTGAAATGGTTTTTGACTGATATATTTTCTTATATATGGGCCGTGAATACCCGACTACAGGAAAAGAGAAATTTTTTTTTTTCACTTCATACTTTCAAAAGTATGCATATTGATTCTATTTTTTTTGTGAAGAACTATACTGAACATATCTTTCTAATACATTTTTTTTTCTAAACTTCCGCAATTAAACGCGATTTCGGCTTGATAGCCGACCTCGGTCGTAAACGCGGACTTTCAATAGGGTTTGGAATATTTTCGTTATTGTTAATAATTGTGACGACGGGAGATAAGGGACGGGGGTGAGGTATGTTTACGGGTGGGTTATCAAATTCTATTTCGTCCTGATTGAAAAGAGGAATATCTACGTCGTCGTTTAGCTCGACTGAAATATCATTACTAGGTATATTAATTACAGGGGGATTGAAATCAAGAGCAGGTTCAGTCTCTACTGGATCAACAGAGTTATTTTCCCCAATACTTTCAATATCAGATTCATCATGGGAATCCCAATCAGTCTGAGTGGCTATTTGTTTACGAAAACGTTCTCTCGGTTCGACTGTTGACTCCATGTCAGGCATGGGTTCATCAGCCCATAACATCGTTTCGAACAAAGGTTTAAGTCTATTACTATGCACAAGTTTAATTTGAAATGAACTATCAGCTATTTCGACTGTATGATTATTATTTACTTTGATAACTCTGTACGGGCCCTTAAATTTGGAAGTAAATTTTTTATTATCGCCTTTTTTTACTTCCCTTATATCTAGTAAAACTCTATCGCCCGGTTTGTAATTATGAAGTAAAGCCCGCTTATTGTACTGCTCTCTTTGTCGTTCCCGCGCTTTTACATTATATTCATGCGCCCTTTGAAAACTATAGCGGAGTCTTTCCAAAAGGGAATCGACGTAATTAGAGGAGGGGACTGGTTCTGGGACCACCCCTAAAATTTTATTAATGGGAAAGTTGACATCGCGACCAAAACACATGTAATACGGACTCTCATTTGTAGAAGAATGTATTGATGAACGGTATGCAAAGCATGCTTCACCCAACACATCCTCCCAATTTTCATGCTGCCCGTCAACTAATTCTTTTCGTAACATTGTCGTCATAGTACGATTAAAACGCTCGGCTTCCCCATTACTAGTTGGGTTATAAGATGTAGTAAAACGTTGTTCAATATTTAACTTTTGACAAAAGTATTTCATTTATTTAGTGGCGCCAGTGCACGCCAGAGCACGTCAATGCACGCCAGAGCACGCAAGTGCACGCCAAAGCACGCCAGTGCACGCCAGTGCACACCAGAGCACGCCAGAGCACGCCAATTCACACCAGAGCACGCCAGTGCACGCTAGAGCACGCCAGTGCACGCCAGAGCACCCCAATTCACACCAGAGCACGCCAGTGCACGCCAGAGCACGCCAGTGCACGCCAGAGCACGCCAGTAAACGCCAGAGCACGCCAGTAAACGCCAGAGCACGCCAGTGCACGCCAGAGCACGCCAGTGCACGCCAGAGCAAGCCAGTGCACGCCAGAGCACGCCAGTGCACGCCAGAGCACGCCAGTGCACGCAAGAGCACTTCAATGTTCGCCAGAGCATGCCAGTGCACGCCAGAGCACGCCAATTCACACCAGAGCACGTCAATGCACGCCAGAGCACGCCAGTGCACGCCAGAGCACGCCAGTGCACGCCAGAGCACGCCAATTCACAGCAGAGCACGCCAGAGCACGCCAGTGCACGCCAATTCACACCAGAGCACGCCACAGCACGCCAATTCACACCAGAGCACGCCAGTGCACGCCAGAGCACGCCAATTCACACCAGAGCACGCAAGTGCACGCCAGAGCACGCCAATTCACACCAGAGCACGCCAGTGCACGCCAGAGCACGCCAGTGCACGCAAGAGCACGTCAATGCACGCCAGAGCACGCCAGTGCACGCCAGAGCACGCAAGTGCACGCCAGTGCACGCCAATTCACACCAGAGCACGCCAGTGCACGCCAGAGCACACCAGTGCGCGCCAGAGCACACCAGTGCACGCACGAGCACGTCAATGCACACCAGAGCATGCCAGTGCACGCCAGAGCACGCCAGTGCACGCCAGAGCACGCCAATTCACACCAGAGCACGCCAGAGCACGCCAGTGCAGGTCAGAGCACGGCAATGCACGCCAGAGCACGCCAGTGCACGCCAAAGCACGCCAGTGCACTCCAGAGCACGCCAGTGCACGCCAGAGCACGCCAGAGCACGCCAGTGCACGCAAGAGGACGCCATTGCACGCCAGAGCACGCCAGTGCACGCCAGAGCAATTCAATGCACGCCAGAGCACGCCAATTCACACCAGAGCACGCCAGTGCACGCCAGAGCACGCCAATTCACACAAGAGCACGCCAGTGCACGCCAGAGCACGCCAGTGCACGCAAGAGCACGTCAATGCACGCCAGAGCACGCCAGTGCACGCCAGAGCATGCAAGTGCACGCCAAAGCAAACCAGTGCACGCCAGAGCACGCCAGTGCGCGCCAGTGAACGCCAATTCACACCAGAGCACGCCAGTGCACTCCAGAGCACGCCAGTGCACGCCAGAGCACGCCAGTGCACGCCAGAGCACGCCAGTGCACGCTAGAGCAACTCAATGCACGCCAGAGCACGCCAGTGCACGCCAGAGAACGCCAGTGCACGCCAGAGCAATTCAATGCACGCCAGAGCACGCTAGTGCACGCCAGAGCACGCAAGTGCACGCCAAAGCACGCCAGTGCACGCCAGTGCACGCCAATTAACACCAGAGCACGCCAGTGAACGCCAGAGCACGGCAGAGCACGCCAGTGCACGCCAGTGCACGCCAGAGCACGTCAATGCACGCCAGAGCAAGCCAGAGCACGCCAGAGCACGCGAGAGCACGCCAGTGCACGCCAGAGCACGGTAGAGAACAGCAGAGAAGCACTTGAAGTTGCTATAATACTGTTTTCACTTGTTAAAATCATTTTTTAATTACAGGATGTGTAAATCAATGTCCAATACACCATTTCAAGTTTATTTAATCAATAAATTTATAGAGCAAATCATGAACAAAAAGTTTGAGAAAAACGCACATCACAGCACTTGAATTTTTAAAAATTATTCAAGTTATTTGAGTTCTATTGTCGGGTAGTGGATTTCTATTGTCAAGCACTTGAGTTCTGCATAGCAGAGCACGAAAGAGCACGACCGAGCACGCCAGTGCACGCAAGAGCACGTCAATGCTCACCAATGCACGCCAGAACACGCAAGTGCACGCCAAAGCACGCCAGTGCACGCCAGTGCACGCCAGTGCACGCCAGTGCACGCCAGTGCACGCCAGAGCACGCCAGTGCACGCTCGAGCACGTCAATGCACGCCAGAGCATACCAGTGCACGCCAGAGCAATTCAATGCACGCCAGAGCACGCCAATTCACACCAGAGCACGCCACTGGACGCCAGAGCACGCCAATTCACACCAGAGCACGCCAGTGCACGCCAGAGCACGCTAGAGCACGCCAGTGCACGCCAGAGCACGGTAGAGCACAGCAGAGAACAGCTCAGCATTTGAAGTTGCTACAATATTTTTTTCACTTGTTAAAACCATTTTTTAATTACAAGATGTGTAAATCAATGTCCAATACACCATTTCAAGTCTATTTAATCGATAAATTTATAGATCAAATCATGAACAAAAAGTTTTAGAAAAACGCACATCACAGCACTTGAATTTTTAAAAATTATTCAAGTTATTTGAGTTCTATTGTCGGGTAGTGGATTTCTATTGTCAGGCACTTGAGTTCTGCATAGCAGAGCACGCCAGAGCACGCCAGATCACGCCAGATCACGCCAGAGTACGCCAATTCACACCAGAGCACGCCAGTGCACGCCAGAGCACGCCAGTGCACGAACGAGCACGTAAATGCACGCCAAAGCATGCCAGTGCACGTCAGAGCACGCCAATTCACACCAGAGCACGTCGATGCACGCCAGAGCACGCAAGTGCACGCCAGTGCACGCATGAGCACGTCAATGCACGCCAGAGCATGCCAGTGCACGCAACAGCACGCCAGTGCACGCCAGAGCACGCCAGTGCACGCCAGTGCACGCCAGAGCACCACAGTGCACGCCAGAGCACGCCAGTGCACGCCAGAGCACGCCAGTGCACGCCAGTGCACGCCAGAGCAATTCAATGCACGCCAGAGCACGCCAGTGCACGCCAGAGCTCGCAAATGCACGCCAAAGCACGCCAGTGCACGCCAGAGCAAGCCAGTGAACGCCAATGCACGCCAATTAACACAAGAGCACGCCAGTGCACGCCAGAGCACGCCAGAGCATGCCAGTGCACGCCAGTGCACGTCAGTGCACGCCAGAGGACGTCAATGCACGCCAGAGCAAGCCAGAGCACGCCAGAGCACACCAGAGCACGCTGTTCACGCCAGAGTAATTCAATGCACGCCAGAGCACGCCAATTCACACCAGCGCACGCCAGTGCACGCCAGAGCACGTCAATGCACGCCAGAACAAGCCAGAGCACGCCAGAGCACACCAGAGCACGCTGTGCACGCAAGAGTAATTCAATGCACGCCAGAGCACGCCAATTCACACCAGAGCACGCCAGTGCACGCCAGAGCACGCCAATCCACACCAGAGCACGCCATTGCACGCAAAAGCACGTCAATGCACGCCAGAGCATGCCAGTGCACGCCAGAGCACGCCAGTGCACGCCAGTGCACGCCAATTCACACCAGAGCTCGCCAGTGCACGCCAGAGCACGCCACAGCACGCCAGTGCACGCCAGAGCACGTCAATGCACGCCAAAGCAAGCCAGAGTACGCCAGAGCACGCCAGAGCACGCCAGTGCACGCCAGAGCACGGTAGAGCACAGCAGAGCTCGCCAGTGCACGCCAGAGCACGTCAATGCACGCCAGAGCATAACAGTGCACGCCAGAGCACGCCAATTCACACCAGAGCAAGTCAATGCACTCTAGAGCAAGCCAGAGTACGCGAGAGCACGCCAGAGCACGCCAGAGCACGCCAGAGCACGCCAGAGCACGTCAATGCACGCCAGAGCACGCCAGGGCACGCCAGAGCACGCCAGGGCACGCCAGAGCACGCCAGTGCACGCCAGTGCACGCCAGAGCACGACAATTCACACCAGAGCACGCCAGTGCACGCCAGAGCACGTCAATGCACGCCAGAGCACGTCAATGCACGCCAGAGCACGCCAGGGCATGCCAGAGCACGCCAGTGCACGCCAGTGCACGCCAGAGCACGACAATTCACACCAGAGCACGCCAGTGCACGCCAGAGCACGCCAATTCACACCAGAGCACGCCAGTGCACGCCAGAGCACGCCAGTGCACGCCAGAGCACGTCAATGCACGCCAGAGCACGCCAATTCACACCAGAGCACGCCAGAGCACGCCAGTGCACGCAAGAGCACGTCAATGCACGCCAGAGCACGCCAATTCACACCAGAGCACGCCAGAGCACGCCAGTGCACGCCAGAGCACGTCAGTGCACGTCAGTGCACGCCAGAGCACCACAGTGCACGCCAGAGCACGCCAGTGCACGCCAGAGCACGCCAGTGCACGCCAGAGCACGCCAGTGCACGCCAGAGCACGCCAGTGCACGCCAGAGCACGCCAGTGCACGCCAGAGCAATTCAATGCACGCCAGAGCACGCCAGTGCAAGCCAGAGCACGCAAGTGCACGCCAAAGCACGCCAGTGCACGCCAGAGCAAGCCAGTGCACGCCAGAGCAAGCCAGTGCACGCCAGTGCACGCCAATTAACACAAGAGCACGCCAGTGCACGCCAGAGCACGCCAGAGCACTCCAGTGCACGCCAGTGCACGCCAGTGCACGCCAGTGCACGCCAGAAAACGTCAATGCACGCCAGAGCAAGCCAGAGCACGCCAGAGCACACCAGAGCACGCTGTGCACGCCAGAGTAATTCAATGCACGCCAGAGCACGCCAATTCACACCAGAGCACGCCAATTCACACCAGAGCAAGCCAGTGCACGCCAGAGCACGCCAATTCACACCAGAGCACGCCAGTGCACGCCAGAGCACGCCAGATCACGCCAGTGCATGCCAGAGCACGTCAATGCACGTCAGAGCAAGCCAGAGTACGCCAGAGCACGCCAGAGCACGCCAGTGCACGCCAGAGCACGGTAGAGCACAGCAGAGCTCGCCAGTGCACGCCAGAGCACGTCAATGCACGCCAGAGCATAACAGTGCACGCCAGAGCACGCCAGTGCACGCCAGTGCACGCCAATTCACACCAGAGCAAGTCAATGCACTCCAGAGCACGCCAGAGCACGACAGAGCACGCCAGAGCAAGCCAATTCACACCAGAGCACGCCAGTGCACGCCAGTGCACGCCAGAGCACGTCAATGCACGCCAGAGCACGCCAATGCACGCCAGAGCACGACAGTGCACGCAAAAGCACGTCAATGCACGCCAGAGCACCCCAGAGCACGCAAGTGCACGCCAGAGCACGCCAGTGCACGCCAGTGCACGCCAGAGCACGTCAATGCACGCCAGAGCAAGCCAGAGCACGCCAGAGCACGCCAGAGCACGCCAGTGCACGCCAGAGCACGGTAGAGCACAGCAGAGAACAGCTCAGCACTTGAAGTTGCTATAATATTTTTTTCACTTGTTAAAACCATTTTTTAATTACAGGATGTGTAAATCAATGTCCAATACACCATTTCAAGTCTATTTAATCAATAAATTTATAGAGCAAATCATGAACAAAAAGTTTGAGAAAAACGCACATCACAGCACTTGAATTTTTAAAAATTATTCAAGTTATTTGAGTTCTATTGTCGGGTAGTGGATTTCTATTGTCAAGCACTTGAGTTCTGCATAGCAGAGCACGCCAGAGCACGACAGAGCACGCCAGTGCACTCAAGAGCACGTCAATGCACGACAGAGCACGCCATTGCACGCCAGAGCACGCAAGTGCACGCCAGAGAACGCCAGTGCACGCCAGAGCACGCCAATGCACGCACGACCACGTCAATGCACGCCAGAGCACGCAAGTGCACGCCAGAGCACGCCAGTGCACGCCAGAGCACGCCAGTGCACGCCAGAGCACGCCCATTCACACCAGAGCACGCCAATTCACACCAGAGCACGCCAGTGCACGCCAGAGCAGGCCAATTCACACAAGAGCATGCCAGTGCACGCCAGTGCACGCCAATTCACACCAGAGCACGCCAGTGCACGCCAGAGCACGCCAGAGCACGCCAGTGCACGCCAGAGCACGTCAATGAACGCCAGAGCAAGCCAGAGTACGCCAGAGCACGCCAGAACACGCCAGTGCAAGCCAGAGCACGGTAGAGCACAGCAGAGTACGCCAGTGCACGCCAGAGCACGCCAATGCACGCAAGAGCACGTCAATGCACGCCAGAGCATGCCAGTGCACGCCAGAGCACGCAATTTCACACCAGAGCACGCCAGTGCACGCCAGAGCACGTCAATGCACGCCAGAGCACGCCAGTGCATGCCAGAGCACGCCAGTGCACGCCAATTCACACCAGAGCACGCAAGTGCACGCAAGAGAACGCCAGTGTACGCCAGAGCACGCCAATTCACACCAGATCACGCCAGTGCACGCCAGAGCACGCCAGTGCACGCCGGAGCACGCCAGTGCACGCCGGAGCACGCCAGTGCACGCCAGAGCACAACAGTGCAAGCCAGAGCACGTCAATGCACGCCAGAGCACGCCAGTGCACGCCAAAGCACGCCAATTCACACTAGAGCACGCCAGTGCGCGCCTAAGCACGCCAGTGCACGCCAGAGCACGCCAGTGCACGCCAGAGCACGTCAATGCACGCCAGAGCACGCCAGTGCATTCCAGAGCACAACAATTCACACAAGAGCACGCCAGTGCACGCCAGAGCACGCCAGTTTACGCAAGAGCACGTCAATTCACACTAGAGCACGCCAGAGCACGCCAGAGCACGCCAGTGCACGCCAGAGCACGTCAATGCACGCCAGTGCACGCCAGAGCACGCCAGTGCACGCCAATTCACATTAGAGCACGCCAGAGCACGCCAGAGCACGTCGATGCACGCCAGAGCAAGCCAGAGCACGCCAGAGCACGCCAGAGCACGCCAGTGCACGCCAGAGAACGCCAGTGCACGCCAGTGCACGCCAGTGCACGCCAATTCACACCAGAGCACGCCAGTGCACGCAAGAGCACGCCAATTCACACCAGAGCAGGCCAGTGCATTCCAGAGCACGCCAGTGCATGCAAAAGCACGTCAATGCACGCAAGAGCACGCCAGTGCACGCCAGAGCACGCAAGTGCACGCCAGAGCACGTTAGTGCACGCCAGAGCACGCAAGTGCACGCCAAAGCATGCCAGTGCACGTCTATTCACACCAGAGCACGCCAGTGCACGCCAGAGCACGCCAGAGCACGCCAGTGCACGCCAGAGCACGTCAATGCACGCCAGAGCAAGCCAGAGCACGCCAGAGCACGCCAGAGCACGCCAGTGCACGCCAGAGCACGCCAATTTACACCAGAGCACGCCAGTGCACGCCAGAGCACGCCAGTGCACGCCAGAGCATGTCAATGCACGCTAGAGCAAGCCAGAGCACGCCAAAGCACGCAAGAGCACGCCATTGCACGCCAGAGCATGGTAGAGCACAGCAGAGAACAGCTCAGCACTTGAAGTCGCTATAATATTTTTTTCACTTGTTAAAACCATTTTTTAATTACAGGATGTGTAAATCAATGTCCAGTACACCATTTCAAGTCTATTGAATCAATAATTTTATAGATCAAATCATGAACAAAAAGTTTTAGAAAAACGCACATCACAGCACTTGAAGTTTTAAAAATTATTCAAGTTATTTGAGTTCTATTGTCGGGTAGTGGATTTATATTGTCAAGCACTTGAGTTCTGCATAGCAGAGCACGCCAGAGCACGACAGAGCACGCCAGTGCACGCCAGTGCACGCCAGAGCACGCCATTACACGCCAGAGCAGGCCAGAGCACGCCAGTGCACGCCAGAGCACGCCAGTGCACGCCAGAGCACGCCAGTGCATGCCAGTGCACGCCAGTGCACGCCAGAGCACTCCAATTCACACCAGAGCACTTCAGTGCACGCCAGAGTACGCCAGTTCACGCCAGAGCACGCCAGAACACGCCAGAGCACGCCAGTGCACGCCAGAGCACGCCAGTGCACGCCAGAGCATGCCAGTGCACGTCAGAGCAAGCCAGTGCACGCCAGAGCACGCCAGTGCACGCCAGAGCACGCCAGTGCACGCACGAGCACTTCAATGTTCGCCAGAGCATGCCAGTGCACGCCAGAGCACGCCAATTCACACCAGAGCACGTCAATGCACGCCAGAGCACGCCAGTGCACGCCAGAGCACGCCAGTGCACGCCAGAGCACGCCAATTCACAGCAGAGCACGCCAGAGCACGCCAGTGCACGCCAGAGCACGCCAGTGCACGCCAGAGCACGCCAGTGCACGCCAGAGCACGCCAGTGCACGCCAGAGCACGCCAGTGCACGCCAGAGCACGCCAGTGAACGCCAGTGCACTCACGAGCACGTCAATGCACGCCAGAGCATGCCAGTGCACGCCAGAGCACGCCAGTGCACGTCAGAGCACGCCAATTCACACCAGAGCACGTCAATGCAAGCCAGAGCACGCCACTGCACGCCAGAGCACGCCAGTGCACGCCAGTGCACGCCAATGCACGCCAATGCACGCCAGTGCACGCCAGTTCACGCCAGAGCACGCCAATTCACACCAGAGCACGCCAGTGCACGCCAGAGCACGCCAATTCACACCAGAGCACGCAAGTGCACGCCAGAGCACGCCAATTCACACCAGAGCACGCCAGTGCACGCCAGAGCACGCCAGTGCACGCAAGAGCACGTCAATGCACGCCAGAGCACGCCAGTGCACGCCAGAGCACGCAAGTGCACGCCAGTGCACGCCAATTCACACCAGAGCACGCCAGTGCACGCCAGAGCACACCAGTGCGCGCCAGAGCACACCAGTGCACGCACGAGCACGTCAATGCACACCAGAGCATGCCAGTGCACGCCAGAGCACGCCAGTGCACGCCAGAGCACGCCAGTGCACGCCAGAGCACGCAAATTCACACCAGAGCACGCCAGAGCACGCCAGTGCAGGTCAGAGCACGGCAATGCACGCCAGAGCACGCCAGTGCACGCCAGAGCACGCCAGTGCACTCCAGAGCACGCCAGTGCACGCCAGAGCACGCCAGAGCACGCCAGTGCACGCCAGAGCACGCCATTGCACGCCAGAGCACGCCAGTGCACGCCAGAGCAATTCAATGCACGCCAGAGCACGCCAATTCACACCAGAGCACGCCAGTGCACGCCAGAGCACGCCAATTCACACAAGAGCACGCCAGTGCACGCCAGAGCACACCAGTGCGCGCCAGAGCACACCAGTGCACGCACGAGCACGTCAATGCACACCAGAGCATGCCAGTGCACGCCAGAGCACGCCAGTGCACGCCAGAGCACGCCAGTGCACGCCAGAGCACGCCAATTCACACCAGAGCACGCCAGAGCACGCCAGTGCAGGTCAGAGCACGGCAATGCACGCCAGAGCACGCCAGTGCACGCCAGAGCACGCCAGTGCACTCCAGAGCACGCCAGTGCACGCCAGAGCACGCCAGTGCACGCCAGTGCACGCCAGTGCACGCCAGTGCACGCCAGTGCACGCCATTGCACGCCAGAGCACGCCAGTGCACGCCAGAGCAATTCAATGCACGCCAGAGCACGCCAATTCACACCAGAGCACGCCAGTGCACGCCAGAGCACGCCAATTCACACAAGAGCACGCCAGTGCACGCCAGAGCACGCCAGTGCACGCAAGAGCACGTCAATGCACGCCAGAGCACGCCAGTGCACGCCAGAGCATGCAAGTGCACGCCAAAGCAAACCAGTGCACGCCAGAGCACGCCAGTGCGCGCCAGTGAACGCCAATTCACACCAGAGCACGCCAGTGCACGCCAGAGCACGCCAGTGCACGCCAGAGCACGCCAGTGCACGCCAGAGCACGCCAGTGCACGCCAGTGCATGCCAGTGCACGCTAGAGCAACTCAATGCACGCCAGAGCACGCCAGTGCACGCCAGAGAACGCCAGTGCACGCCAGAGAAATTCAATGCACGCCAGAGCACGCTAGTGCACGCCAGAGCATGCAAGTGCACGCCAAAGCACGCCAGTGCACGCCAGTGCACGCCAATTAACACCAGAGCACGCCAGTGAACGCCAGAGCACGCCAGTGCACGCCAGAGCACGCCAGTGCACGCACGAGCACTTCAATGGTCGCCAGAGCATGCCAGTGCACGCCAGAGCACGCCAATTCACACCAGAGCACGTCAATGCACGCCAGAGCACGCCAGTGCACGCCAGAGCACGCCAGTGCACGCCAGAGCACGCCAATTCACAGCAGAGCACGCCAGAGCACGCCAGTGCACGCCAGAGCACGCCAGTGCACGCCAGAGCACGCCAGTGCACGCCAGAGCACGCCAGTGCACGCCAGAGCACGCCAGTGAACGCCAGTGCACTCACGAGCACGTCAATGCACGCCAGAGCATGCCAGTGCACGCCAGAGCACGCCAGTGCACGTCAGAGCACGCCAATTCACACCAGAGCACGTCAATGCAAGCCAGAGCACGCCACTGCACGCCAGAGCACGCCAGTGCACGCCAGTGCACGCCAATGCACGCCAATGCACGCCAGTGCACGCCAGTGCACGCCAGAGCACGCCAGTTCACGCCAGAGCACGCCAATTCACACCAGAGCACGCCAGTGCACGCCAGAGCACGCCAGTGCACGCAAGAGCACGTCAATGCACGCCAGAGCACGCCAGTGCACGCCAGAGCACGCAAGTGCACGCCAGTGCACGCCAATTCACACCAGAGCACGCCAGTGCACGCCAGAGCACACCAGTGCGCGCCAGAGCACACCAGTGCACGCACGAGCACGTCAATGCACACCAGAGCATGCCAGTGCACGCCAGAGCACGCCAGTGCACGCCAGAGCACGCCAATTCACACCAGAGCACGCCAGAGCACGCCAGTGCAGGTCAGAGCACGGCAATGCACGCCAGAGCACGCCAGTGCACGCCAGAGCACGCCAGTGCACTCCAGAGCACGCCAGTGCACGCCAGAGCACGCCAGAGCACGCCAGTGCACGCCAGAGCACGCCATTGCACGCCAGAGCACGCCAGTGCACGCCAGAGCAATTCAATGCACGCCAGAGCACGCCAATTCACACCAGAGCACGCCAGTGCACGCCAGAGCACGCCAATTCACACAAGAGCACGCCAGTGCACGCCAGAGCACACCAGTGCGCGCCAGAGCACACCAGTGCACGCACGAGCACGTCAATGCACACCAGAGCATGCCAGTGCACGCCAGAGCACGCCAGTGCACGCCAGAGCACGCCAGTGCACGCCAGAGCACGCCAGTGCACGCCAGAGCACGCCAGTGCACGCCAGAGCACGCCAATTCACACCAGAGCACGCCAGAGCACGCCAGTGCAGGTCAGAGCACGGCAATGCACGCCAGAGCACGCCAGTGCACGCCAGAGCACGCCAGTGCACTCCAGAGCACGCCAGTGCACGCCAGAGCACGCCAGAGCACGCCAGTGCACGCCAGTGCACGCCATTGCACGCCAGAGCACGCCAGTGCACGCCAGAGCAATTCAATGCACGCCAGAGCACGCCAATTCACACCAGAGCACGCCAGTGCACGCCAGAGCACGCCAATTCACACAAGAGCACGCCAGTGCACGCCAGAGCACGCCAGTGCACGCAAGAGCACGTCAATGCACGCCAGAGCACGCCAGTGCACGCCAGAGCATGCAAGTGCACGCCAAAGCAAACCAGTGCACGCCAGAGCACGCCAGTGCGCGCCAGTGAACGCCAATTCACACCAGAGCACGCCAGTGCACGCCAGAGCACGCCAGTGCACGCCAGAGCACGCCAGTGCACGCCAGAGCACGCCAGTGCACGCCAGTGCATGCTAGTGCACGCTAGAGCAACTCAATGCACGCCAGAGCACGCCAGTGCACGCCAGAGAACGCCAGTGCACGCCAGAGAAATTCAATGCACGCCAGAGCACGCTAGTGCACGCCAGAGCATGCAAGTGCACGCCAAAGCACGCCAGTGCACGCCAGTGCACGCCAATTAACACCAGAGCACGCCAGTGAACGCCAGAGCACGCCAGAGCACGCCAGTGCACGCCAGTGCACGCCAGAGCACGTCAATGCACGCCAGAGCATGCCAGTGCACGCCAGAGCACGCCAGTGCACGCCAGAGCACGCCAGTGCACGCCAGAGCACGCCAATTCACACCAGAGCACGCCAGAGCACGCCAGTGCAGGTCAGAGCACGGCAATGCACGCCAGAGCACGCCAGTGCACGCCAGAGCACGCCAGTGCACTCCAGAGCACGCCAGTGCACGCCAGAGCACGCCAGAGCACGCCAGTGCACGCCAGAGCACGCCATTGCACGCCAGAGCACGCCAGTGCACGCCAGAGCAATTCAATGCACGCCAGAGCACGCCAATTCACACCAGAGCAGGCCAGTGCACGCCAGAGCACGCCAATTCACACAAGAGCACGCCAGTGCACGCCAGAGCACACCAGTGCGCGCCAGAGCACACCAGTGCACGCACGAGCACGTCAATGCACACCAGAGCATGCCAGTGCACGCCAGAGCACGCCAGTGCACGCCAGAGCACGCCAGTGCACGCCAGAGCACGCCAATTCACACCAGAGCACGCCAGAGCACGCCAGTGCAGGTCAGAGCACGGCAATGCACGCCAGAGCACGCCAGTGCACGCCAGAGCACGCCAGTGCACTCCAGAGCACGCCAGTGCACGCCAGAGCACGCCAGAGCACGCCAGTGCACGCCAGTGCACGCCATTGCACGCCAGAGCACGCCAGTGCACGCCAGAGCAATTCAATGCACGCCAGAGCACGCCAATTCACACCAGAGCACGCCAGTGCACGCCAGAGCACGCCAATTCACACAAGAGCACGCCAGTGCACGCCAGAGCACGCCAGTGCACGCAAGAGCACGTCAATGCACGCCAGAGCACGCCAGTGCACGCCAGAGCATGCAAGTGCACGCCAAAGCAAACCAGTGCACGCCAGAGCACGCCAGTGCGCGCCAGTGAACGCCAATTCACACCAGAGCACGCCAGTGCACGCCAGAGCACGCCAGTGCACGCCAGAGCACGCCAGTGCACGCCAGAGCACGCCAGTGCACGCCAGTGCATGCCAGTGCACGCTAGAGCAACTCAATGCACGCCAGAGCACGCCAGTGCACGCCAGAGAACGCCAGTGCACGCCAGAGAAATTCAATGCACGCCAGAGCACGCTAGTGCACGCCAGAGCATGCAAGTGCACGCCAAAGCACGCCAGTGCACGCCAGTGCACGCCAATTAACACCAGAGCACGCCAGTGAACGCCAGAGCACGCCAGTGCACGCCAGAGCACGCCAGTGCACGCACGAGCACTTCAATGTTCGCCAGAGCATGCCAGTGCACGCCAGAGCACGCCAATTCACACCAGAGCACGTCAATGCACGCCAGAGCACGCCAGTGCACGCCAGAGCACGCCAATTCACAGCAGAGCACGCCAGAGCACGCCAGTGCACGCCAGAGCACGCCAGTGCACGCCAGAGCACGCCAGTGCACGCCAGAGCATGCCAGTGCACGCCAGAGCACGCCAGTGCACGTCAGAGCACGCCAATTCACACCAGAGCACGTCAATGCAAGCCAGAGCACGCCACTGCACGCCAGAGCACGCCAGTGCACGCCAGTGCACGCCAATGCACGCCAATGCACGCCAGTGCACGCCAGTGCACGCCAGAGCACGCCAGTTCACGCCAGAGCACGCCAATTCACACCAGAGCACGCCAGTGCACGCCAGAGCACGCCAATTCACACCAGAGCACGCAAGTGCACGCCAGAGCACGCCAATTCACACCAGAGCACGCCAGTGCACGCCAGAGCACGCCAGTGCACGCAAGAGCACGTCAATGCACGCCAGAGCACGCCAGTGCACGCCAGAGCACGCAAGTGCACGCCAGTGCACGCCAATTCACACCAGAGCACGCCAGTGCACGCCAGAGCACACCAGTGCGCGCCAGAGCACACCAGTGCACGCACGAGCACGTCAATGCACACCAGAGCATGCCAGTGCACGCCAGAGCACGCCAGTGCACGCCAGAGCACGCCAGTGCACGCCAGAGCACGCCAATTCACACCAGAGCACGCCAGAGCACGCCAGTGCAGGTCAGAGCACGCCAGTGCAGGTCAGAGCACGGCAATGCACGCCAGAGCACGCCAGTGCACGCCAGAGCACGCCAGTGCACGCCAGAGCACGCCAGTGCACGCCAGAGCACGCCAGAGCACGCCAGTGCACGCCAGAGCACGCCATTGCACGCCAGAGCACGCCAGTGCACGCCAGAGCAATTCAATGCACGCCAGAGCACGCCAATTCACACCAGAGCACGCCAGTGCACGCCAGAGCACGCCAATTCACACAAGAGCACGCCAGTGCACGCCAGAGCACACCAGTGCGCGCCAGAGCACACCAGTGCACGCACGAGCACGTCAATGCACACCAGAGCATGCCAGTGCACGCCAGAGCACGCCAGTGCACGCCAGAGCACGCCAGTGCACGCCAGAGCACGCCAGTGCACGCCAGAGCACGCCAGTGCACGCCAGAGCACGCCAATTCACACCAGAGCACGCCAGAGCACGCCAGTGCAGGTCAGAGCACGGCAATGCACGCCAGAGCACGCCAGTGCACGCCAGAGCACGCCAGTGCACTCCAGAGCACGCCAGTGCACGCCAGAGCACGCCAGAGCACGCCAGTGCACGCCAGTGCACGCCATTGCACGCCAGAGCACGCCAGTGCACGCCAGAGCAATTCAATGCACGCCAGAGCACGCCAATTCACACCAGAGCACGCCAGTGCACGCCAGAGCACGCCAATTCACACAAGAGCACGCCAGTGCACGCCAGAGCACGCCAGTGCACGCAAGAGCACGTCTATGCACGCCAGAGCACGCCAGTGCACGCCAGAGCATGCAAGTGCACGCCAAAGCAAACCAGTGCACGCCAGAGCACGCCAGTGCGCGCCAGTGAACGCCAATTCACACCAGAGCACGCCAGTGCACGCCAGAGCACGCCAGTGCACGCCAGAGCACGCCAGTGCACGCCAGAGCACGCCAGTGCACGCCAGTGCATGCCAGTGCACGCTAGAGCAACTCAATGCACGCCAGAGCACGCCAGTGCACGCCAGAGAACGCCAGTGCACGCCAGAGAAATTCAATGCACGCCAGAGCACGCTAGTGCACGCCAGAGCATGCAAGTGCACGCCAAAGCACGCCAGTGCACGCCAGTGCACGCCAATTAACACCAGAGCACGCCAGTGAACGCCAGAGCACGCCAGAGCACGCCAGTGCACGCCAGTGCACGCCAGAGCACGTCAATGCACGCCAGAGCAAGCCAGAGCACGCCAGAGCACGCGAGAGCACGCCAGTGCACGCCAGAGCACGGTAGAGAACAGCAGAGAAGCACTTGAAGTTGCTATAATACTGTTTTCACTTGTTAAAATCATTTTTTAATTACAGGATGTGTAAATCAATGTCCAATACACCATTTCAAGTTTATTTAATCAATAAATTTATAGAGCAAATCATGAACAAAAAGTTTGAGAAAAACGCACATCACAGCACTTGAATTTTTAAAAATTATTCAAGTTATTTGAGTTCTATTGTCGGGTAGTGGATTTCTATTGTCAAGCACTTGAGTTCTGCATAGCAGAGCACGAAAGAGCACGACCGAGCACGCCAGTGCACGCAAGAGCACGTCAATGCTCACCAATGCACGCCAGAACACGCAAGTGCACGCCAAAGCACGCCAGTGCACGCCAGAGCACGCCAGTGCACGCCAGTGCACGCCAGTGCACGCCAGAGCACGCCAGTGCACGCTCGAGCACGTCAATGCACGCCAGAGCATACCAGTGCACGCCAGAGCAATTCAATGCACGCCAGAGCACGCCAATTCACACCAGAGCACGCCACTGGACGCCAGAGCACGCCAATTCACACCAGAGCACGCCAGTGCACGCCAGAGCACGCTAGAGCACGCCAGTGCACGCCAGAGCACGGTAGAGCACAGCAGAGAACAGCTCAGCATTTGAAGTTGCTAAAATATTTTTTTCACTTGTTAAAACCATTTTTTAATTACAAGATGTGTAAATCAATGTCCAATACACCATTTCAAGTCTATTTAATCGATAAATTTATAGATCAAATCATGAACAAAAAGTTTGAGAAAAACGCACATCACAGCACTTGAATTTTTAAAAATTATTCAAGTTATTTGAGTTCTATTGTCGGGTAGTGGATTTCTATTGTCAAGCACTTGAGTTCTGCATAGCAGAGCACGAAAGAGCACGACCGAGCACGCCAGTGCACGCAAGAGCACGTCAATGCTCACCAATGCACGCCAGAACACGCAAGTGCACGCCAAAGCACGCCAGTGCACGCCAGAGCACGCCAGTGCACGCCAGAGCACGCCAGTGCACGCTCGAGCACGTCAATGCACGCCAGAGCATACCAGTACACGCCAGAGCAATTCAATGCACGCCAGAGCACGCCAATTCACACCAGAGCACGCCACTGGACGCCAGAGCACGCCAATTCACACCAGAGCACGCCAGTGCACGCCAGAGCACGCTAGAGCACGCCAGTGCACGCCAGAGCACGGTAGAGCACAGCAGAGAACAGCTCAGCATTTGAAGTTGCTATAATATTTTTTTCACTTGTTAAAACCATTTTTTAATTACAAGATGTGTAAATCAATGTCCAATACACCATTTCAAGTCTATTTAATCGATAAATTTATAGATCAAATCATGAACAAAAAGTTTGAGAAAAACGCACATCACAGCACTTGAATTTTTAAAAATTATTCAAGTTATTTGAGTTCTATTGTCGGGTAGTGGATTTCTATTGTCAAGCACTTGAGTTCTGCATAGCAGAGCACGCCAGAGCACGCCAGATCACGCCAGATCACGCCAGTGCACGCCAGAGCACGCCAATTCACACCAGAGCACGCCAGTGCACGCCAGAGCACGCCAGTGCACGAACGAGCACGTAAATGCACGCCAAAGCATGCCAGTGCACGTCAGAGCACGCCAATTCACACCAGAGCACGTCGATGTACGCCAGAGCACGCCAGTGCACGCCAGTGCACGCATGAGCACGTCAATGCACGCCAGAGCATGCCAGTGCACGCAACAGCACGCCAGTGCACGCCAGAGCACGCCAGTGCACGCCAGTGCACGCCAGAGCACCACAGTGCACGCCAGAGCACGCCAGTGCACGCCAGAGCACGCCAGTGCACGCCAGTGAACGCCAGAGCAATTCAATGCACGCCAGAGCACGCCAGTGCACGCCAGAGCTCGCAAGTGCACGCCAAAGCACGCCAGTGCACGCCAGAGCAAGCCAGTGCACGCCAGTGCACGCCAATTAATACAAGAGCACGCCAGTGCACGCCAGAGCACGCCAGAGCACGCCAGTGCACGCCAGTGCACGCCAGTGCACGTCAGTGCACGCCAGAGCACGTCAATGCACGCCAGAGCAAGCCAGAGCACGCCAGAGCACACCAGAGCACGCTGTGCACGCCAGAGTAATTCAATGCACGCCAGAGCACGCCAATTCACACCAGAGCACGCCAGTGCACGCCAGAGCACGTCAATGCACGACAGAGCAAGCCAGAGCACGCCAGAGCACACCAGAGCACGCTGTGCACGCCAGAGTAATTCAATGCACGCCAGAGCACGCCAATTCACACCAGAGCACGCCAGTGCACGCCAGAGCACGCCAATCCACACCAGAGCACGCCATTGCACGCAAAAGCACGTCAATGCACGCCAGAGCATGCCAGTGCACGCCAGAGCACGCCAGTGCACGCCAATTCACACCAGAGCTCGCCAGTGCACGCCAGAGCACGCCACAGCACGCCAGTGCACGCCAGAGCACGTCAATGCACGCCAAAGCAAGCCAGAGTACGCCAGAGCACGCCAGAGCACGCCAGTGCACGCCAGAACACGGTAGAGCATAACAGTGCACGCCAGAGCACGCCAATTCACACCAGAGCAAGTCAATGCACTCTAGAGCAAGCCAGAGTACGCGAGAGCACGCGAGAGCACGCCAGAGCACGCCAGAGCACGCCAGAGCACGTCAATGCACGCCAGAGCACGCCAGGGCACGCCAGAGCACGCCAGTGCACGCCAGTGCACGCCAGAGCACGACAATTCACACCAGAGCACGCCAGTGCACGCCAGAGCACGTCAATGCACGCCAGAGCACGTCAATGCACGCCAGAGCACGCCAGAGCACGCCAGAGCACGCCAGTGCACGCCAGTGCACGCCAGAGCACGACAATTCACACCAGAGCACGCCAATTCACACCAGAGCACGCCAGTGCACGCCAGAGCACGCCAGTGCACGCCAGAGCACGTCAATGCACGCCAGAGCACGCCAATTCACACCAGAGCACGCCAGAGCACGCCAGTGCACGCAAGAGCACGTCAATGCACGCCAGAGCACGCCAATTCACACCAGAGCACGCCAGAGCACGCCAGTCCACGCCAGAGCACGTCAGTGCACGTCAGTGCACGCCACTGCACGCCAGTGCACGCCAGTGCACGCCAGTGCACGTCAGTGCACGCCAGAGCACGCCAGTGCACGCCAGTGCACGCCAGAGCACCACAGTGCACGCCAGAGCACGCCAGTGCACGCCAGAGCACGCCAGTGCACGCCAGAGCACGCCAGTGCACGCCAGAGCACGCCAGTGCACGCCAGAGCAATTCAATGCACGCCAGAGCACGCCAGTGCAAGCCATAGCACGCAAGTGCACGCCAAAGCACGCCAGTGCACGCCAGAGCAAGCCAGTGCACGCCAGTGCACGTCAATTAACACAAGAGCACGCCAGTGCACGCCAGAGCACTCCAGTGCACGCCAGTGCACGCCAGTGCACGCCAGAAAACGTCAATGCACGCCAGAGCAAGCCAGAGCACGCCAGAGCACACCAGAGCAGGCTGTGCACGCCAGAGTAATTCAATGCACGCCAGAGCACGCCAATTCACACCAGAGCAAGCCAGTGCACGCCAGAGCACGCCAATTCACACCAGAGCACGCCATTGCACGCAAGAGCACGTCAATGCACGCAAGAGCATGCCAGTGCACGACAGTGCACCCCAGTGCACGCCAATTCACACCAGAGCACGCCAGTGCACGCCAGAGCACGCCAGATCACGCCAGTGCATGCCAGAGCACGTCAATGCACGTCAGAGCAAGCCAGAGTACGCCAGAGCACGCCAGAGCACGCCAGTGCACGCCAGAGCACGGTAGAGCACAGCAGAGCTCGCCAGTGCACGCCAGAGCACGTCAATGCACGCCAGAGCATAACAGTGCACGCCAGAGCACGCCAGTGCACGCCAGTGCACGCCAATTCACACCAGAGCAAGTCAATGCACTCCAGAGCACGCCAGAGCACGACAGAGCACGCCAGTGAACGCCAGAGCAATTCAATGCACGCCAGAGCACGCCAATTCACACCAGAGCACGCCAGTGCACGCCAGAGCACGCCAATTCACACCAGAGCACGCCAATGCACGCCAGAGCACGACAGTGCACGCAAAAGCACGTCAATGCACGCCAGAGCACGCCAAAGCACGCAAGTGCACGCCAGAGCACGCCCGTGCACGCCAGTGCACGCCAGAGCACGTCAATGCACGCCAGAGCAAGCCAGAGCACGCCAGAGCACGCCAGAGCACGCCAGAGCACGCCAGTGCACGCCAGAGCACGGTAGAGCACAGCAGAGAACAGCTCAGCACTTGAAGTTGCTATAATATTTTTTTCACTTGTTAAAACCATTTTTTAATTACAGGATGTGTAAATCAATGTCCAATACACCATTTCAAGTCTATTTAATCAATAAATTTATAGAGCAAATCATGAACAAAAAGTTTGAGAAAAACGCACATCACAGCACTTGAATTTTTAAAAATTATTCAAGTTATTTGAGTTCTATTGTCGGGTAGTGGATTTCTATTGTCAAGCACTTGAGTTCTGCATAGCAGAGCACGCCAGAGCACGACAGAGCACGCCAGTGCACGCAAGAGCACGTCAATGCACGCCAGAGCACGCCATTGCACGCCAGAGCACGCAAGTGCACGCCAGAGAACGCCAGTGCACGCCAGAGCACGCCAATGCACGCATGACCACGTCAATGCACGCCAGAGCACGCAAGTGCACGCCCGAGCACGCCAGTGCACGCCAGAGCACGCCAGTGCACGCCAGAGCACGCCCATTCACACCAGAGCACGCCAATTCACACCAGAGCACGCCAGTGCACGCCAGAGCAGGCCAATTCACACAAGAGCACGCCAATTCACACCAGAGCACGCCAGAGCACGCCAGTGCACGCCAGTGCACGCCAAGTCACGTCAATGCAAGCCAGAGCACGCCAGTGCACGCGAGAGCACGCCAGTGCACGCCAGAGCAAAACCAATTCACATCAGAGCACGCCAGTGCACTCCAGAGCACGTCAATGCACGCCAGAGCAAGCCAGTGCACGCCAGAGCAAGCCAGTGCACGCCAGAGTACGCCAAATCACACCAGAGCACGCCAGTGCACGAGAGCACGCCAGTGGACGCCAGAGCACACCAGTGCACGCCAGTGAACGCCAGTGCACGCCAGAGCACGCCAGTGCACGGCAGAGCACGCCAGTGCACGCCAGAGCACGCCAGTGCACGCCAGAGCACGCCAGTGCACGCCAGAGCACGCCAGTGCACGCCAGAGCACGCCAGTGCACGCCAGAGTACGCCAGTGCACGCCAGAGCACGCCAATTCACACCAGAGCACGCCAGTGCACGCAAGAGCACGCCAGTGCACGCCAGTGCACGCCAGAGCACGTCAATGCACGACAGAGCAAGCCAGAGCACGCCAGAGCACGCCAGTGCACGCCAGTGCACGCCATTACACGCCAGAGCAGGCCAGAGCACGCCAGTGCACGCCAGAGCACGCCAGTGCACGCCAGAGCACGCCAGTGCATGCCAGTGCACGCCAGTGCACGCCAGAGCACTCCAATTCACACCAGAGCACTTCAGTGCACGCCAGAGTACGCCAGTTCACGCCAGAGCACGCCAGAACACGCCAGAGCACGTCAATGCACGCCAGAGCACGCCAGTGCACTCCAGAGCACGCCAGTGCATGCCAGAGCACTCCAATTCCCACCAGAGCACTTCAGTGCACGCCAGAGAACTTCAGTGCATGCCAGAGCATGCCAGTGCACGCCAGAGAACTCCAATTCAAGCCAGAGCACTTCAGTGCACGCCAGAGCACGCCAGTTCACGCCAGAGCACGCCATTGTACGTCAGAGCACGCCAGTGCACGCCAGAGCACGTCAATGCACGCCAGAGCACGCCAGTGCAGGCCAGAGCACGTCAATGCACGCCAGAGCACGCCAGAGCATGCCTATGCACGCACGAGCACGTCAATGCACGCCAGAGCATGCCAGTGCACGCCAGAGCACGCCAAAGCACGCCAGAGCACGCCAATTCACACCAGAGCACGTCAATGCACGCCAGAGCACGCCAGTGCACGCCAGAGCACGCCAATTCACACCAGAGCACGCAAGAGCACGCCAGTGCACGCCAGAGCACGTAAATGCACGCCAGAGAACGCCAGTGCACGCCAGAGCACGCCAGTGCACGCCAGAGCACGCCAGTGCACGCCAGAGCAATTCAATGCACGCCAGAGCACGCCAATTCACTCCAGTGCACACCAGTGCACGCCAGAGCACGCCAGTGCACGCCAGAGCAAGTCAATGCACGCCAGAGCACGTCAATGCACGCCAGAGCAAGCCAGAGCACGCCAGAGCACGCGAGAGCACGCCAGAGCACGCCAGAGCATGGTAGAGCACAGCAGAGAACAGCTCAGCACTTGAAGTTGCTATAATATTTTTTGACTTGTTAAAACCATTTTTTAATTACAGGATGTGTAAATCAATGTCCAATACACCATTTCAAGTCTAATTAATCAATAAATTTATAGAGCAAATCATGAACAAAAAGTTTGAGAAAAACGCACATCACAGCACTTGAATTTTTAAAAATTATTCAAGTTATTTGAGTTCTATTGTTGGGTAGTGGATTTCTATTGTCAAGCACTTGAGTTCTGCATAGCAGAGCACGCCAGAGCACGACAGAGCACGCCAGTGAACGCCAGAGCAATTCAATGCACGCCAGAGCACGCCAATTCACACCAGAGCACACCAGTGCACGCCAGAGCACGCCAATTCATTCCAGAGCACGCCAATGCACGCCAGAGCACGACAGTGCAAGCAAAAGCACGTCAATGCACGCCAGAGCACGCCAGAGCACGCCAGTGCACGCCAATTCACACCAGAGCACGCCAGAGCACACCAGTGCACGCCAGAGCACGTCAATGCACGCCAGAGCAAGCCAGAGCACGCCAGAGCACGCCAGAGCACGCCAGTGCACGCCAGAGCACGGTAGAGCACAGCAGAGAACAGCTCAGCACTTGAAGTTGCTATAATATTTTTTTCACTTGTTAAAACCATTTTTTAATTACAGGATGTGTAAATCAATGTCCAATACACCATTTCTAGTATATTTAATCAATAAATTTATAGAGCAAATCATGAACAAAAAGTTTGAGAAAATCGCACATCACAGCACTTGAATTTTTAAAAATTATTCAAGTTATTTGAGTTCTATTGTCGGGTAGTGGATTTCTATTGTCAAGCACTTGAGTTCTGCATAGCAGAGCACGCCAGAGCACGACAGAGCACGCCAGTGAACGCCAGAGCAATTCAATGCACGCCAGAGCACGCCAATTCACACCAGAGCACACCAGTGCACGCCAGAGCACGCCAATTCACACCAGAGCACGCCAATGCACGCCAGAGCACGACAGTGCAAGCAAAAGCACGTCAATGCACGCCAGAGCACGCCAGAGCACGCCAGTGCACGCCAATTCACACCAGAGCACGCCAGAGCACACCAGTGCACGCCAGAGCACGTCAATGCACGCCAGAGCAAGCCAGAGCACGCCAGAGCACGCCAGAGCACGCCAGTGCACGCCAGAGCACGGTAGAGCACAGCAGAGAACAGCTCAGCACTTGAAGTTGCTATAATATTTTTTTCACTTGTTAAAACCATTTTTTAATTACAGGATGTGTAAATCAATGTCCAATACACCATTTCTAGTCTATTTAATCAATAAATTTATAGAGCAAATCATGAACAAAAAGTTTGAGAAAATCGCACATCACAGCACTTGAATTTTTAAAAATTATTCAAGTTATTTGAGTTCTATTGTCGGGTAGTGGATTTCTATTGTCAAGCACTAGAGTTCTGAATAGCAGAGCAAAAAGTTTGAGAAAAACGCACATCACAGCACTTGAATTTTTAAAAATTATTCAAGTTATTTGAGTTCTATTGTTGGGTAGTGGATTTCTATTGTCAAGCACTTGAGTTCTGCATAGCAGAGCACGCCAGAGCACGACAGAGCACGCCAGTGAACGCCAGAGCAATTCAATGCACGCCAGAGCACGCCAATTCACACCAGAGCACACCAGTGCACGCCAGAGCACGCCAATTCATTCCAGAGCACGCCAATGCACGCCAGAGCACGACAGTGCAAGCAAAAGCACGTCAATGCACGCCAGAGCACGCCAGAGCACGCCAGTGCACGCCAATTCACACCAGAGCACGCCAGAGCACACCAGTGCACGCCAGAGCACGTCAATGCACGCCAGAGCAAGCCAGAGCACGCCAGAGCACGCCAGAGCACGCCAGTGCACGCCAGAGCACGGTAGAGCACAGCAGAGAACAGCTCAGCACTTGAAGTTGCTATAATATTTTTTTCACTTGTTAAAACCATTTTTTAATTACAGGATGTGTAAATCAATGTCCAATACACCATTTCTAGTCTATTTAATCAATAAATTTATAGAGCAAATCATGAACAAAAAGTTTGAGAAAATCGCACATCACAGCACTTGAATTTTTAAAAATTATTCAAGTTATTTGAGTTCTATTGTCGGGTAGTGGATTTCTATTGTCAAGCACTAGAGTTCTGAATAGCAGAGCACGCCAGAGCACGACAGAGCACGCCAGAGAACGCCAGTGCACGCCAGAGCACTCCAGTGCACGCCAGAGCACGCCAGTGCACGCACGAGCACGTCACTGCACGCCAGAGCACGCCAGTTCACGCCAGAGCACGCCAATTCACACCAGAGCACGCCAGTTTACGCCAGAGCACACCAATTCACACCAGAGCACGCCAGTGCACGCCAGAGCACGCCAGTGCACGCCAGAGCACGCCAGTGCACGCCAGAGCACGCCAGTGCACGCCAGAGCACGCCAGTGCACGCACGAGCACGTCAATGCACGCCAGAGCATGCCAGTGCACGCCAGAGCACGCCAGTGCACGCCAGAGCACGCCAATTACACCAGAGCACGTCAATGCACGCCAATTCACGCCAGAGCATGCCAGTGCACGCACGAGCACGTCAATGCACGCCAGAGCATGCTAGTGCACGCCAGAGCACGCCAAAGCATGCCAGAGCACGCAAATTCACACCAGAGAACGTCAATGCACACCAGAGCACGCCAGTGCACGCCAGAGCAGGCCAATTCACACCAGAGCACGCAAGAGCACGCCAGTGCACGCCAGAGCACGTAAATGCACGCCAGAGCACGCCAGTGAACGCCAGAGCACGCCAGTGCACACCAGTGCATGCCAGAGCACGTCAATGCACGCCAGAGCAAGCCATAGCACGCCAGAGCACGCCAGTGCACTTCAGTGCACGCCAGAGCACGCCAGTTCACGCCAGAGCACGCCAGAGCACGCCAGAGCACGTCAATGCACGCCAGAGCACGCCAGTGCACTCCAGAGCACGCCAGTGCATGCCAGAGCACTCCAATTCACACCAGAGCACTTCAGTGCACGCCAGAGCACTTCAGTGCATGCCAGAGCATGCCAGTGCACGCCAGAGAACTCCAATTCACACCAGAGCACACCAGTGCACGCTAGAGCACGCCAGTGCACGCAAGAGCAAGTCAATGCACGCCAGAGCACGTCAATTCACACCAAAGCACGCCAGTTCACGCCAGAGCACGCCAGTGCACGCAAGAGCACGCCAGTTTACGCCAGAGCATGGTAGAGCACAGCAGAGAACAGCTCAGCACTTGAAGTTGCTATAATATTTTTTGACTTGTTAAAACCATTTTTTAATTACAGGATGTGTAAATCAATGTCCAATACACCATTTCAAGTCTAATTAATCAATAAATTTATAGAGCAAATCATGAACAAAAAGTTTGAGAAAAACGCACATCACAGCACTTGAATTTTTAAAAATTATTCAAGTTATTTGAGTTCTATTGTTGGGTAGTGGATTTCTATTGTCAAGCACTTGAGTTCTGCATAGCAGAGCACGCCAGAGCACGACAGAGCACGCCAGTGAACGCCAGAGCAATTCAATGCACGCAAGAGCACGCCAATTCACACCAGAGCACACCAGTGCACGCCAGAGCACGCCAATTCACACCAGAGCACGCCAATGCACGCCAGAGCACGACAGTGCAAGCAAAAGCACGTCAATGCACGCCAGAGCACGCCAGAGCACGCCAGTGCACGCCAATTCACACCAGAGCACGCCAGAGCACACCAGTGCACGCCAGAGCACGTCAATGCACGCCAGAGCAAGCCAGAGCACGCCTGAGCACGCCAGAGCACGCCAGTGCACGCCAGAGCACGGTAGAGCACAGCAGAGAACAGCTCAGCACTTGAAGTTGCTATAATATTTTTTTCACTTGTTAAAACCATTTTTTAATTACAGGATGTGTAAATCAATGTCCAATACACCATTTCTAGTCTATTTAATCAATAAATTTATAGAGCAAATCATGAACAAAAAGTTTGAGAAAATCGCACATCACAGCACTTGAATTTTTAAAAATTATTCAAGTTATTTGAGTTCTATTGTCGGGTAGTGGATTTCTATTGTCAAGCACTAGAGTTCTGAATAGCAGAGCACGCCAGAGCACGACAGAGCACGCCAGAGAACGCCAGTGCACGCCAGAGCACTCCAGTGCACGCCAGAGCACGCCAGTGCACGCACGAGCACGTCACTGCACGCCAGAGCACGCCAGTTCACGCCAGAGCACGCCAATTCACACCAGAGCACGCCAGTTTACGCCAGTTTACGCCAGAGCACACCAATTCACACCAGAGCACGCCAGTGCACGCCAGAGCACGCCAGTGCACGCCAGAGCACGCCAGTGCACGCCAGAGCACGCCAGTGCACGCCAGAGCACGCCAGTGCACGCACGAGCACGTCAATGCACGCCAGAGCATGCCAGTGCACGCCAGAGCACGCCAGTGCACGCCAGAGCACGCCAATTACACCAGAGCACGTCAATGCACGCCAATTCACGCCAGAGCATGCCAGTGCACGCACGAGCACGTCAATGCACGCCAGAGCATGCTAGTGCACGCCAGAGCACGCCAAAGCATGCCAGAGCACGCAAATTCACACCAGAGAACGTCAATGCACACCAGAGCACGCCAGTGCACGCCAGAGCAGGCCAATTCACACCAGAGCACGCAAGAGCACGCCAGTGCACGCCAGAGCACGTAAATGCACGCCAGAGCACGCCAGTGAACGCCAGAGCACGCCAGTGCACGCCAGTGCATGCCAGAGCACGTCAATGCACGCCAGAGCAAGCCATAGCACGCCAGAGCACGCCAGTGCACTTCAGTGCACGCCAGAGCACGCCAGTTCACGCCAGAGCACGCCAGAGCACGCCAGAGCACGTCAATGCACGCCAGAGCACGCCAGTGCACTCCAGAGCACGCCAGTGCATGCCAGAGCACTCCAATTCACACCAGAGCACTTCAGTGCACGCCAGAGCACTTCAGTGCATGCCAGAGCATGCCAGTGCACGCCAGAGAACTCCAATTCACACCAGAGCACACCAGTGCACGCTAGAGCACGCCAGTGCACGCAAGAGCAAGTCAATGCACGCCAGAGCACGTCAATTCACACCAAAGCACGCCAGTTCACGCCAGAGCACGCCAGTGCACGCAAGAGCACGCCAGTTTACGCCAGAGCATGGTAGAGCACAGCAGAGAACAGCTCAGCACTTGAAGTTGCTATAATATTTTTTCACTTGTTAAAACCATTTTTAAATTACAGGATGTGTAAATCAATGTCCAATACACCATTTTAAGTCTAATTAATCAATAAATTTATAGAGCAAATCATGAACAAAAAGTTTGAGAAAAACGCACATCACAGCACTTGAATTTTTAAAAATTATTCAAGTTATTTGAGTTCTATTTTCGGGTAGTGGATTTCTATTGTCAAGCACTTGAGTTCTGCATAGCAGAGCACGCCAGAGCACGACAGAGCACGCCAGTGCACGCAAGAGCACGTCAATGCACGCCAGAGCACGCCAGTGCACGCCAGAGCACGCAAGTGCACGCCAGAGAACGCCAGTGCACGCCAGAGCACGCCAATGCACGCACGAGCACGTCAATGCACGCCAGAGCACGCAAGTGCACGCCAGAGCACGCCAGTGACCGCCAGAGCACGCCAGTGCACGCCAGAGCACGCCAATTCACACCAGAGCACGCCAATTCACACCAGAGAACGCCAGTGCACGCCAGAGCAGGCCAATTCACACAAGAGCACGCCAGTGCACGCCAGTGCACGCCAATTCACACAGGAGCACGCCAGTGCACGCCAGAGCACGCCAGAGCACGCCAGTGCACGCCAGAGCACGTCAATGCACGCCAGAGCAAGCCAGAGTACGCCAGAGCACGCCAGAGCACGCCAGTGCAAGCCAGAGCACGGTAGAGCACAGCAGAGCACGCTAGTGCACGCCAGAGCACGCCAATGCACGCACGAGCACGCCAATGCACGCCAGAGCATGCCAGTGCACGCCAGAGCACGCCAGAGCACACCAGTGCACGCCAGAGCACGTCAATGCACGCCAGAGCAAGCCAGAGCACGCCAGAGCACGCCAGAGCACGCCAGTGCACGCCAGAGCACGGTAGAGCACAGCAGAGAACAGCTCAGCACTTGAAGTTGCTATAATATTTTTTTCACTTGTTAAAACCATTTTTTAATTACAGGATGTGTAAATCAATGTCCAATACACCATTTCTAGTCTATTTAATCAATAAATTTATAGAGCAAATCATGAACAAAAAGTTTGAGAAAATCGCACATCACAGCACTTGAATTTTTAAAAATTATTCAAGTTATTTGAGTTCTATTGTCGGGTAGTGGATTTCTATTGTCAAGCACTAGAGTTCTGAATAGCAGAGCACGCCAGAGCACGACAGAGCACGCCAGAGAACGCCAGTGCACGCCAGAGCACTCCAGTGCACGCCAGAGCACGCCAGTGCACGCACGAGCACGTCACTGCACGCCAGAGCACGCCAGTTCACGCCAGAGCACGCCAATTCACACCAGAGCACGCCAGTTTACGCCAGTTTACGCCAGAGCACACCAATTCACACCAGAGCACGCCAGTGCACGCCAGAGCACGCCAGTGCACGCCAGAGCACGCCAGTGCACGCCAGAGCACGCCAGTGCACGCCAGAGCACGCCAGTGCACGCCAGAGCACGCCAGTGCACGCACGAGCACGTCAATGCACGCCAGAGCATGCCAGTGCACGCCAGAGCACGCCAATTACACCAGAGCACGTCAATGCACGCCAATTCACGCCAGAGCATGCCAGTGCACGCACGAGCACGTCAATGCACGCCAGAGCATGCTAGTGCACGCCAGAGCACGCCAAAGCATGCCAGAGCACGCAAATTCACACCAGAGAACGTCAATGCACACCAGAGCACGCCAGTGCACGCCAGAGCAGGCCAATTCACACCAGAGCACGCAAGAGCACGCCAGTGCACGCCAGAGCACGTAAATGCACGCCAGAGCACGCCAGTGAACGCCAGAGCACGCCAGTGCACGCCAGTGCATGCCAGAGCACGTCAATGCACGCCAGAGCAAGCCATAGCACGCCAGAGCACGCCAGTGCACTTCAGTGCACGCCAGAGCACGCCAGTTCACGCCAGAGCACGCCAGAGCACGCCAGAGCACGTCAATGCACGCCAGAGCACGCCAGTGCACTCCAGAGCACGCCAGTGCATGCCAGAGCACTCCAATTCACACCAGAGCACTTCAGTGCACGCCAGAGCACTTCAGTGCATGCCAGAGCATGCCAGTGCACGCCAGAGAACTCCAATTCACACCAGAGCACACCAGTGCACGCTAGAGCACGCCAGTGCACGCAAGAGCAAGTCAATGCACGCCAGAGCACGTCAATTCACACCAAAGCACGCCAGTTCACGCCAGAGCACGCCAGTGCACGCAAGAGCACGCCAGTTTACGCCAGAGCATGGTAGAGCACAGCAGAGAACAGCTCAGCACTTGAAGTTGCTATAATATTTTTTGAGTTGTTAAAACCATTTTTTAATTACAGGATGTGTAAATCAATGTCCAATACACCATTTCAAGTCTAATTAATCAATAAATTTATAGAGCAAATCATGAACAAAAAGTTTGAGAAAAACGCACATCACAGCACTTGAATTTTTAAAAATTATTCAAGTTATTTGAGTTCTATTGTTGGGTAGTGGATTTCTATTGTCAAGCACTTGAGTTCTGCATAGCAGAGCACGCCAGAGCACGACAGAGCACGCCAGTGAACGCCAGAGCAATTCAATGCACGCCAGAGCACGCCAATTCACACCAGAGCACACCAGTGCACGCCAGAGCACGCCAATTCACACCAGAGCACGCCAATGCACGCCAGAGCACGACAGTGCAAGCAAAAGCACGTCAATGCACGCCAGAGCACGCCAGAGCACGCCAGTGCACGCCAATTCACACCAGAGCACGCCAGAGCACACCAGTGCACGCCAGAGCACGTCAATGCACGCCAGAGCAAGCCAGAGCACGCCAGAGCACGCCAGAGCACGCCAGTGCACGCCAGAGCACGGTAGAGCACAGCAGAGAACAGCTCAGCACTTGAAGTTGCTATAATATTTTTTTCACTTGTTAAAACCATTTTTTAATTACAGGATGTGTAAATCAATGTCCAATACACCATTTCTAGTCTATTTAATCAATAAATTTATAGAGCAAATCATGAACAAAAAGTTTGAGAAAATCGCACATCACAGCACTTGAATTTTTAAAAATTATTCAAGTTATTTGAGTTCTATTGTCGGGTAGTGGATTTCTATTGTCAAGCACTAGAGTTCTGAATAGCAGAGCACGCCAGAGCACGACAGAGCACGCCAGAGAACGCCAGTGCACGCCAGAGCACTCCAGTGCACGCCAGAGCACGCCAGTGCACGCACGAGCACGTCACTGCACGCCAGAGCACGCCAGTTCACGCCAGAGCACGCCAATTCACACCAGAGCACGCCAGTTTACGCCAGTTTACGCCAGAGCACACCAATTCACACCAGAGCACGCCAGTGCACGCCAGAGCACGCCAGTGCACGCCAGAGCACGCCAGTGCACGCCAGAGCACGCCAGTGCACGCACGAGCACGTCAATGCACGCCAGAGCATGCCAGTGCACGCCAGAGCACGCCAGTGCACGCCAGAGCACGCCAGTGCACGCCAGAGCACGCCAATTACACCAGAGCACGTCAATGCACGCCAATTCACGCCAGAGCATGCCAGTGCACGCACGAGCACGTCAATGCACGCCAGAGCATGCTAGTGCACGCCAGAGCACGCCAAAGCATGCCAGAGCACGCAAATTCACACCAGAGAACGTCAATGCACACCAGAGCACGCCAGTGCACGCCAGAGCAGGCCAATTCACACCAGAGCACGCAAGAGCACGCCAGTGCACGCCAGAGCACGTAAATGCACGCCAGAGCACGCCAGTGAACGCCAGAGCACGCCAGTGCACGCCAGTGCATGCCAGAGCACGTCAATGCACGCCAGAGCAAGCCATAGCACGCCAGAGCACGCCAGTGCACTTCAGTGCACGCCAGAGCACGCCAGTTCACGCCAGAGCACGCCAGAGCACGCCAGAGCACGTCAATGCACGCCAGAGCACGCCAGTGCACTCCAGAGCACGCCAGTGCATGCCAGAGCACTCCAATTCACACCAGAGCACTTCAGTGCACGCCAGAGCACTTCAGTGCATGCCAGAGCATGCCAGTGCACGCCAGAGAACTCCAATTCACACCAGAGCACACCAGTGCACGCTAGAGCACGCCAGTGCACGCAAGAGCAAGTCAATGCACGCCAGAGCACGTCAATTCACACCAAAGCACGCCAGTTCACGCCAGAGCACGCCAGTGCACGCAAGAGCACGCCAGTTTACGCCAGAGCATGGTAGAGCACAGCAGAGAACAGCTCAGCACTTGAAGTTGCTATAATATTTTTTCACTTGTTAAAACCATTTTTAAATTACAGGATGTGTAAATCAATGTCCAATACACCATTTTAAGTCTAATTAATCAATAAATTTATAGAGCAAATCATGAACAAAAAGTTTGAGAAAAACGCACATCACAGCACTTGAATTTTTAAAAATTATTCAAGTTATTTGAGTTCTATTTTCGGGTAGTGGATTTCTATTGTCAAGCACTTGAGTTCTGCATAGCAGAGCACGCCAGAGCACGACAGAGCACGCCAGTGCACGCAAGAGCACGTCAATGCACGCCAGAGCACGCCAGTGCACGCCAGAGCACGCAAGTGCACGCCAGAGAACGCCAGTGCACGCCAGAGCACGCCAATGCACGCACGAGCACGTCAATGCACGCCAGAGCACGCAAGTGCACGCCAGAGCACGCCAGTGACCGCCAGAGCACGCCAGTGCACGCCAGAGCACGCCAATTCACACCAGAGCACGCCAATTCACACCAGAGAACGCCAGTGCACGCCAGAGCAGGCCAATTCACACAAGAGCACGCCAGTGCACGCCAGTGCACGCCAATTCACACAGGAGCACGCCAGTGCACGCCAGAGCACGCCAGAGCACGCCAGTGCACGCCAGAGCACGTCAATGCACGCCAGAGCAAGCCAGAGTACGCCAGAGCACGCCAGAGCACGCCAGTGCAAGCCAGAGCACGGTAGAGCACAGCAGAGCACGCTAGTGCACGCCAGAGCACGCCAATGCACGCACGAGCACGCCAATGCACGCCAGAGCATGCCAGTGCACGCCAGAGCACGCCAGTGCACGCCAATGCACACCAGAGCACGCCAGTGCACGCCAGAGCACGCCAGAGAACGCCAGTGCACGCCAGTGCACGCCAGAGCACGTCAATGCACGCAAGAGCACGCCAGTGCACGCCAGAGCACGCCATTTCACACAAGAGCACGCCAGTGCACGCCAGAGCACGTCAATGCACGCCACAGCACGCCAGTGCATGCCAGAGCACGCCAGTGCACGCCAGTGCACGCCAGTGCACGCCAGTGCACGCCAGTGTACGCCAGAGCACGCCAATTCACACCAGAGCACGCCAGTGCATGCCAGAGCACGCCAGTGCACGCCAGAGCACAACAGTGCAAGCAAGCGCACGTCAATGCACGCCAGAGCACGCCAGTGCACGCCAAAGCACGCCAATTCACACTAGAGCACGCCAGTGCGCGCCAGAGCACGCCAGTGCACGCCAGAGCACGTCAATGCACGCCAGAGCACGCCAGTGCATTCCAGAGCACAACAATTCACACAAGAGCACGCCAGTGCACGCCAGTGCACGCCAGTGCACGCCAGAGCACGCCAGTGCACGCCAGAGCACGCCAATTCACACTAGAGCACGCCAGAGCACGCCAGAGCACGCCAGTGCACGCCAGAGCACGTCAATGCACGCCAGTGCACGCCAGAGCACGCCAGTGCACGCCAATTCACATTAGAGCACGCCAGAGCACGCCAGAGCACGTCAATGCACGCCAGAGCAAGCCAGAGCACGCCAGAGCACGCCAGAGCACGCCAGTGCACGCCAGAGCACGCCAATTCACACCAGAGCACGCCAGTGCACGCCAGAGCACGCCAGTGCACGCAAGAGCACTTCAATGCACGCCAGAGCACGCCAGTGCACGCCAGAGCACGCAAAAGCACGCAAGTGCACGCCAGAGAACGCCAGTGCACGCCAGAGCACGCCAGTGCACGCCAGAGCACGTCAATGCACGCCAGAGTACGCCAGTGCATGCCAGAGCACGCCAGTGCACGCCAGTGCACGTCAGTGCACGCCAGTGCACGCCAGTGCACGCCAGTGCACGCCAATTCACACCAGAGCACGCCACTGCACGCAAGAGCACGCCAATTCACACCAGAGCAGGCCAGTGCACGCCAGAGCACGCCAGTGCATGCAAAAGCACGTCAATGCACGCCAGAGCACGCCAAAGCATGCCAGTGCACGCCAATTCACACCAGAGCACGCCAGTGCACGCCAGAGCACGCCAGAGCACGCCAGTGCACGCCAGAGCATGTCAATGCACGCCAGAGCAAGCCAGAGCACGCCAGAGCACGCCAGAGCACGCCATTGCACGCCAGAGCATGGTAGAGCACAGCAGAGAACAGCTCAGCACTTGAAGTTGCTATAATATTTTTTTCACTTGTTAAAACCATTTTTTAATTACAGGATGTGTAAATCAATGTCCAGTACACCATTTCAAGTCTATTGAATCAATAAATTTATAGATCAAATCATGAACAAAAAGTTTTAGAAAAACGCACATCACAGCACTTGAAGTTTTAAAAATTATTCAAGTTATTTGAGTTCTATTGTCGGGTAGTGGATTTATATTGTCAAGCACTTGAGTTCTGCATAGCAGAGCACGCCAGAGCACGACAGAGCACGCCAGAGTACGCCAGTGCACGCCAGAGCACGCCAATTCACACCAGAGCACGCAAGTGCACGCAAGAGCACGCCAGTGTACGCCAGAGCACGCCAATTCACACCAGAGCACGCCAGTGCACGCCAGAGCACGCCAGTGCACGCCGGAGCACGCCAGTGCACGCCAGAGCACACCAGTGCACGCCAGAGCACGTCAATGCACGCCAGAGCACGCCAGTGCACGCCAAAGCACGCCAATTCACACTAGAGCACGCCAGTGCGCGCCAGAGCACGCCAGTGCACGCCAGAGCACGTCAATGCACGCCAGAGCACGCCAGTGCATTCCAGAGCACACCAATTCACACTAGAGCACACCAGTGCACGCCAGTGCACGCCAGTGCACGCCAGAGCACGTCAATGCACGCCAGAGCACACCAATTCACACTAGAGCACGCCAGTGCACGCCAGAGCACGTCAATGCACGCCAGTGCACGCCAGAGCACGCCAGTGCACGCTAATTCACACTAGAGCACGCCAGAGCACGCCAGAGCACGTCAATGCACGCTTGAGCAAGCCAGAGCACGCCAGAGCACGCCAGAGCATGCCAGTGCGCGCCAGAGCACGCCAATTCACACCAGAGCACGCCAGTGCACGCCAGAGCACGCCAGTGCACGCCAGAGCACGTCAATGCACGCCAGAGCATGGTAGAGCACAGCAGAGAACAGCTCAGCACTTGAAGTTTCTATAATATTTTTTTTCACTTGTTAAAACCATTTTTTAATTACAGGATGTGTAAATCAATATCCAATACACCATTTCAAGTTTATTGAATCAATAAATTTCTAGAGAAAATCATGAACAAAAATTTTAGAAAAACGCACATCACAGCACTTGAATTTTTAAAAATTATTCAAGTTATTTGATTTCTATTGTCGGGTAGTGGATTTCTATTGTCAAGCACTTGAGTTCTGCATAGCAGAGCACGCCAGTGCACGCAAGAGCACGTCAATGCACGCCAGAGCACGCCAGTGCACGCCAGAGCACGCAAGTGCACGCAAGTGCACGCCAAAGCACTTCAGTGCACGCCAGAGCACGCCAGTGCACGTCAGAGCACGCCAGTGCCCGCCAGAGCACGCCAGTGCACGCCAGAGCAATTCAAAGCACGCCAGAGCACGCCAATTCACACCAGAGCACGCCAGTGCACGCAAGAACACTCCAATTCACTCCAGAGCAGGCCAGTGCACGACGGAGCACGCCAGTGCACGCAAAAGCACGTCAATGCACGCCAGAGCACGCCAGTGCAAGCCAGAGCACGCCAGTGCATGCCAGAGCACGCCAGAGCACGCCAGAGCACGTCAATGCACGCCAGAGTAAGCCAGTGCACGCCAGAGCACGCCAATTCACACCAGGGCACGCCAGTGCACTCCAGAGCACGCCAGAGCATGCCAGTTCACGCACGAGCACGTCAATGGACGCCAGAGCATGCCAGTGCACGCCAGAGCACGCCAGTGCACGCCAGAGCACGCCAATTCACACCAAAGCACGCAAGAGCACGCCAGTGCACGCCAGAGCACGTAAATGCACGCCAGAGAACGCCAGTGCACGCCAGAGCACGCCAGTGCACGCAAGAGCAAGTCAATGCACGCCAGAGCACGTCAATTCACACCAAAGCACGCCAGTTCACGCCAGAGCACGCCAGTGCACGCCAGAGCATGTCAATGCACGCCAGAGCAAGCCAGAGCACGCCAGAGCACGCCAGAGCACGCCATTGCACGCCAGAGCATGGTAGAGCACAGCAGAGAACAGCTCAGCACTTAAAGTTGCTATAATATTTTTTTCACTTGTTAAAACCATTTTTTAATTACAGGATGTGTAAATCAATGTCCAGTACACCATTTCAAGTCTATTGAATCAATAAATTTATAGATCAAATCATGAACAAAAAGTTTTAGAAAAACGCACATCACAGCACTTGAAGTTTTAAAAATTATTCAAGTTATTTGAGTTCTATTGTCGGGTAGTGGATTTATATTGTCAAGCACTTGAGTTCTGCATAGCAGAGCACGCCAGAGCACGACAGAGCACGCCAGAGTACGCCAGTGCACGCCAGAGCACGCCAATTCACACCAGAGCACGCAAGTGCACGCAAGAGCACGCCAGTGTACGCCAGAGCACGCCAATTCACACCAGAGCACGCCAGTGCACGCCAGAGCACGCCAGTGCACGCCGGAGCACGCCAGTGCACGCCAGAGCACACCAGTGCACGCCAGAGCACGTCAATGCACGCCAGAGCACGCCAGTGCACGCCAAAGCACGCCAATTCACACTAGAGCACGCCAGTGCGCGCCAGAGCACGCCAGTGCACGCCAGAGCACGTCAATGCACGCCAGAGCACGCCAGTGCATTCCAGAGCACACCAATTCACACTAGAGCACACCAGTGCACGCCAGTGCACGCCAGAGCACGTCAATGCACGCCAGAGCACACCAATTCACACTAGAGCACGCCAGAGCACGCCAGAGCACGTCAATGCACGCTTGAGCAAGCCAGAGCACGCCAGAGCACGCCAGAGCATGCCAGTGCACGCCAGAGCACGCCAATTCACACCAGAGCACGCCAGTGCACGCCAGAGCACGCCAGTGCACGCCAGAGCACGCCAGTGCACGCCAGAGCACGTCAATGCACGCCAGAGCATGGTAGAGCACAGCAGAGAACAGCTCAGCACTTGAAGTTTCTATAATATTTTTTTTCACTTGTTAAAACCATTTTTTAATTACAGGATGTGTAAATCAATATCCAATACACCATTTCAAGTTTATTGAATCAATAAATTTCTAGAGAAAATCATGAACAAAAATTTTAGAAAAACGCACATCACAGCACTTGAATTTTTAAAAATTATTCAAGTTATTTGATTTCTATTGTCGGGTAGTGGATTTCTATTGTCAAGAACTTGAGTTCTGCATAGCAGAGCACGCCAGTGCACGCAAGAGCACGTCAATGCACGCCAGAGCACGCCAGTGCACGCCAGAGCACGCAAGTGCACGCAAGTGCACGCCAAAGCACTTCAGTGCACGCCAGAGCACGCCAGTGCACGTCAGAGCACGCCAGTGCACGTCAGAGCACGCCAGTGCCCGCCAGAGCACGCCAGTGCACGCCAGAGCAATTCGAAGCACGCCAGAGCACGCCAATTCACACCAGAGCACGCCAGTGCACGCAAGAACACTCCAATTCACTCCAGAGCAGGCCAGTGCACGACGGAGCACGCCAGTGCACGCAAAAGCACGTCAATGCACGCCAGAGCACGCCAGTGCAAGCCAGAGCACGCCAGTGCATGCCAGAGCACGCCAGAGCACGCCAGAGCACGTCAATGCACGCCAGAGTAAGCCAGTGCACGCCAGAGCACGCCAATTCACACCAGGGCACGCCAGTGCACTCCAGAGCACGCCAGAGCATGCCAGTGCACGCACGAGCACGTCAATGCACGCCAGAGCATGCCAGTGCACGCCAGAGCACGCCAAAGCACGCCAGAGCACGCCAATTCACACCAGAGCACGTCAATGCACGCCAGAGCACGCCAGTGCACGCCAGAGCACGCCAATTCACACCAGAGCACGCAAGAGCACGCCAGTGCACGCCAGAGCACGTAAATGCACGCCAGAGAACGCCAGTGCACGCCAGAGCACGCCAGTGCACGCCAGAGCACGCCAGTGCACGCCAGAGCACGCCAGTGCACGCCAGAGCAATTCAATGCACGCCAGAGCACGCCAATTCACACCAGAGCACACCAGTGCACGCTTAGAGCACGCCAGTGCACGCCAGAGCACGCCAATGCACGCACGAGCACGTCAATGCACGCCAGAGCACGCAAGTGCACGCCAGAGCACGCCAGTGACCGCCAGAGCACGCCAGTGCACGCCAGAGCACGCCAATTCACACCAGAGCACGCCAATTCACACCAGAGAATGCCAGTGCACGCCAGAGCAGGCCAATTCACACAAGAGCACGCCAGTGCACGCCAGTGCACGCCAGTGCACGCCAATTCACACAGGAGCACGCCAGTGCACGCCAGAGCACGCCAGAGCACGCCAGTGCACACCAGAGCACGTCAATGCACGCCAGAGCAAGCCAGAGTACGCCAGAGCACGCCAGAGCACGCCAGTTGCAAGCCAGAGCACGGTAGAGCACAGCAGAGCACGCTAGTGCACGCCAGAGCACGCCAATGCACGCACGAGCACGCCAATGCACGCCAGAGCATGCCAGTGCACGCCAGAGCACGCCAGTGCACGCCAATGCACACCAGAGCACGCCAGTGCACGCCAGAGCACGCCAGAGCACGCCAGTGCACGCCAGTGCACGCCAGAGCACGTCAATGCACGCAAGAGCACGCCAGTGCACGCCAGAGTACGCCATTTCACACAAGAGCACGCCAGTGCACGCCAGAGCACGTCAATGCACGCCAGAGCACGCCAGTGCACGCCAGTGCACGCCAGTGCACGCCAGTGCACGCCAGTGTACGCCAGAGCACGCCAATTCACACCAGAGCACGCCAGTGCATGCCAGAGCACGCCAGTGCACGCCAGAGCACAACAGTGCAAGCAAGCGCACGTCAATGCACGCCAGAGCACGCCAGTGCACGCCAAAGCACGCCAATTCACACTAGAGCACGCCAGTGCGCGCCAGAGCACGCCAGTGCACGCCAGAGCACGTCAATGCACGCACAGTGACCGCCAGAGCACGCCAGTGCACGCCAATTCACATTAGAGCATGCCAGAGCACGCCAGAGCACGTCCAATGCACGCCAGAGCAAGCCAGAGCACGCCAGAGCACGCCAGAGCACGCCAGTGCACGCACAGAGCACGCCAATTCACACCAGAGCACGCCAATGCACGCCAGAGCACGCCAGTGCACGCAAGAGCACTTCAATGAACACCAGAGTACGCCAGTGCACGCCAGAGCACGCAAAAGCACGCAAGTGCACGCCAGAGAACGCCAGTGCACGCCAGAGCACGCCAGTGCACGCCAGAGCACGCCAGTGCACGCCAGAGCACGTCAATGCACGCCAAAGTACGCCAGTGCATGCCAGAGCACGCCAGTGCACGCCCGTGCACGCCAGTGCACGCCCGTGCACGCCAGTGCAACGCCCGTGCACGCCAGTGCACGCCCGTGCACGCCAGTGCACGCCAATTCACACCAGAGCACGCCAGTGCACGCAAGAGCACGCCAATTCACACCAGAGCAGGCCAGTGCACGCCAGAGCACGCCAATTCACATTAGAGCACGCCAGAGAACGCCAGAGCACGTCAATGCACGCCAGAGCAAGCCAGAGCACGCCAGAGCACGCCAGAGCACGCCAGTGCACGCCAGTGCACGCCAATTCACACCAGAGCACGCCAGTGCACGCCAGAGCACGCCAGTGCACGCAAGAGCACTTCAATGCACGCCAGAGCACGCCAGTGCACGCCAGAGCACGCAAAAGCACGCAAGTGCACGCCAGAGAACGCCAGTGCACGCCAGAGCACGTCAATGCACGCCAGAGTACGCCAGTGAATGCCAGAGCACGCCAGTGCACGCCAGGTGCACGCCAGTGCACGCCAGTGCACGCCAGTGCACGCCAATTCACACCAGAGCACGCCACTGCACGCAAGAGCACGCCAATTCACACCAGAGCAGGCCAGTGCACGCCAGAGCACGCCAGTGCATGCAAAAGCACGTCAATGCACGCCAGAGCACGCCAGTGCACGCCAGAGCACGCCAGTGCAAGCCAGAGCACGCCAGTGCATGCCAGAGCACGCCAGTGAACGCCAGAGCACTCCAATTCATACCAGAGCACTTCAGTGCACGCCAGAGCACGCCAGTTCACAATATTGCACGCCAGAGCACGCCAGAGCACGCCATTGCACGCCAGAGCATGGTAGAGCACAGCAGAGAACAGCTCAGCACTTGAAGTTGCTATAATATTTTTTCACTTGTTAAAACCATTTTTTAATTACAGGATGTGTAAATCAATGTCCAATACACCATTTTAAGTCTAATTAATCAATAAATTTATAGATCAAATCATGAACAAAAAGTTTTAGAAAAACGCACATCACAGCACTTGAAGTTTTAAAAATTATTCAAGTTATTTGAGTTCTATTGTCGGGTAGTGGATTTATATTGTCAAGCACTTGAGTTCTGCATAGCAGAGCACGCCAGAGCACGACAGAGCACGCCAGAGTACGCCAGTGCACGCCAGAGCACGCCAATTCACACCAGAGCACGCAAGTGCACGCAAGAGCACGCCAGTGTACGCCAGAGCACGCCAATTCACACCAGAGCACGCCAGTGCACGCAAGAGCACGCCAGTGTACGCCAGAGCACGCCAATTCACACCAGAGCACGCCAGTGCACGCCAGAGCACGCCAGTGCACGCCGGAGCACGCCAGTGCACGCCAGAGCACACCAGTGCACGCCAGAGCACGTCAATGCACGCCAGAGCACGCCAGTGCACGCCAAAGCACGCCAATTCACACTAGAGCACGCCAGTGCGCGCCAGAGCACGCCAGTGCACGCCAGAGCACGTCAATGCACGCCAGAGCACGCCAGTGCATTCCAGAGCACACCAATTCACACTAGAGCACACCAGTGCACGCCAGTGCACGCCAGTGCACGCCAGAGCACGTCAATGCACGCCAGAGCACACCAATTCACACTAGAGCACGCCAGTGCACGCCAGAGCACGTCAATGCACGCCAGTGCACGCCAGAGCACGCCAGTGCACGCCAGAGCACGCCAGTGCACGCCAATTCACACTAGAGCACGCCAGAGCACGCCAGAGCACGTCAATGCACGCTTGAGCAAGCCAGAGCACGCCAGAGCACGCCAGAGCATGCCAGTGCACGCCAGAGCACGCCAATTCACACCAGAGCACGCCAGTGCACGCCAGAGCACGCCAGTGCACGCCAGAGCACGTCAATGCACGCCAGAGCACGCCAGTGCACGCCAGAGCACGTCAATGCACGCCAGAGCACGCCAGAGCACGCCAGTGCACGCCAGAGCACGGTAGAGCACAGCAGAGAACAGCTCAGCACTTGAAGTTTCTATAATATTTTTTTTCACTTGTTAAAACCATTTTTTAATTACAGGATGTGTAAATCAATATCCAATACACCATTTCAAGT